>NW_028318457.1:600000-775000 GCF_062004578.1 Staurois parvus
ATGTAAACTAATAGATACAATGTTTCAACCGCTAAACATGTGTTCCTTCTGTCAGAGAACTGTCAGAAATAGCGGAGCTCACTGCAGGGACACTTTTGCCGGCTGATCGGGAAATGTTCGATTCGCGCACCCGAAGTAGGCAAAATTTCGGTTTCGACACGAATCGAATATTTCCTGAAATTCGACTCGAATTCCGGTTCGCCTAGTTCGATTCGCTCATCTCTATATATAATAAAAGATTTAGTGATAAAAGTCCATTAAATGTATTGTGCCAAAAATAAAATTAATCCAGTGCCTCCTTAGTGCATCCTACCAGATGTTATTGATCTCCATATTATAAGAGATCCATAGCACCTGAGGGTATGAATGCCAGCACAGCACCCTGCACAGCCCACTCTAAGTTCTCAATGGAAAAAGCTGATAACCTCAGGAATCATAAGGAAGAGCAAAGGCAAACCACATTCTATTATACTGCTAAAATCAATATACTTTATTAAAAAGAAAGGTACTCACAATGTGTAACAGAGAGGCCAAACATGTATCGCCGCGATGCTAACCAGCCAGCAGGCATGATGATGTCACAGGTCGCACCCTGCCACAACCCGCCAACCCAGCTTTTCGTCATCCAGAATGTCACCTTTTGCTACACATACCTCAAATGTGGGTCTTTGGAGCACAGTACTAGAACCACCTTTTGCTCCTAACCTTTGATTGCAAATTTTTGGAAAACATCACTATGAAAGTCACTGGGGGGAAGAGTAGCCCCAGAAAAAGAAGGCAAAATCTTCATCTGGGAAACCCTCTACTTCTGAAGGAAAAAAGAGACCCTTTCATTTTTTCAGGCCTCTAGGTCCAAGTTAAAGCTTTGAAATCAGTTCTTCAATAAGACCCCAAGTACTCCAAGTCCACAAGAAAGTCATTTTTACAATATAGGGGCACTGGTCAGAGTTGGAGAAATCTGTTGTCCTTCAGACATCTGGTTCCAGGACATTTCAGACATCTTAGTCTAGAATGTTGTATTCAGGGTCTGGAAACTGGAATTTTAATCTCTGTCTCAACCTTGCTTTATGTTGTCAAACTTGCCAACATCTGCACAAAGATTAATGGACCTTCACACTGCTCTAGTGCAGCTCTTTTCTTAAGGGGTTATAGCTATTGTATCAAATATAAGCTTTGAACTGGTTTCTGTTTTTATCAGCAGGTTCTGAGCTTTGCTATAAAAATGATTTGGGCAGCAGTAGAGCACCTGATCACTTTTACATGATCCCCCACTGACTGGTGCTTCCTGGGCTCTTCCACTCCTCCTGGGAGCCTGGGACCACAGCAAATCATATGAGGATGGCAAGCAGGAGATCAAGGAACATTGATTCACTCCATATCTCCATGTACATGGACAGAAATGTTTTGAGGTCCCTCATTTACAATTATCTCTAAACTGATGAGCTGTAAAGACATTTAAAACTTAATACCATAATTTTCCCCATTTTGTGGGCACACACAGTTTTCAGGCCTATATATTTAATATCTATTTACTTGGCACAACTTCATCTTTTATTTTGTGCAAAAAAATGAGGATTAAAATTAATTTTATTCCATTTTTCCTAAAAATAAAGATTTGATAATCATTTGAACAAATAACGTGCAGCATAAAAGATGACCATCTTTTTTATTCTACAGGGCCTTTGCTTTTAAAAAATATTTATTTATTTATTTATTTCAGGTACTTATATAGCGCCGTCAATTTACGCAGCGCTTTACATATACCGTATTTTTCGCTCCATAAGACGCACTTTTTTCCCCCAAAAAAAGGGAGGAAAATGTCAGTGCGTCTTATGGAGCGAATGTAAAGTGGCCGGTCCGGTATTTCTGCCGCCACCATGTCAGAATACCGGGCCGGCCGCTCAGCTGTTCTCTCCTGCAGGACCTCACCTGTTCTTTGCTCCAGCGCTGCAGTCTTCCCGCAGCGGCTTCTGTGACAGCCGGGTGCCCACTGCGCATGCGCGAGAAGCGCCGCGCTTTGTGAATGGTCCGGTGTCTTCTTGGACACATGACAGGTCCCAGAAGGCTCCGGGCCATTCACAAAGCACAGCGCTTCTCGCGCATGCGCAGTGGGCACCCGGCTGTCACAGAAGCCGCCGCGGGAAGAAGAAGGAAGGACAACTCCGCGGAAGTGGGAGCAGTACCTGTCAAATTCAGGTCACTGCTCCCCCTCCCTCCCCAAAGGTACGCAGTCTCTGGTAATCTCCTTTACTGTCTGCAGTCTCTGGTCATCCCCTGTACTGTCTGCAGTCTCTGGTCTTCTGTACTATGTCCGCAGTCTATGGTCTTCTGTTCTATGTCCGCAGTCTCTGGTCATTCCCTGTACTGTGTCCGCAGTCTCTGGTCATTCCCTGTACTGTGTCCGCAGTCTCTGGTCATTCCCTGTACTGTGTCTGCAGTCTCTGGTCATTCCCTGAACTGTGTCCGCAGTCTCTGGTCATTCCCTGTACTGTGTCCGCAGTCTCTGGTCATCTCTTGTACTGTGTCCGCAGTCTCTGGTCATCCCCTGTACTGTGTCCGCAGTCTCTGGTCATCTCCTGTACTGTGTCCGCAGTCTCCGGTCATTTCCTGTACTGTGTCTGCAGTCTCTGGTCATCCCCTGTACTGTGTCCGCAGTCTCTGGTCATCCCCTGTACTGTGTCCGCAGTCTCTGGTCATCCCCTGTACTGTGTCCGCAGTCTCTGGTCATCTCCTGTACTGTGTCCCGCAGTCTCTGGTCATCTCCTGTACTGTGTCCGCAGTCTCTGGTCATCCCCTGTACTGTGTCCGCAGTCTCTGGCCATCTCCTGTACTGTGTTCGCAGTCTCTGGTCATCCCCTGTCCTGTGTCCGCAGTCTCTGGCCATCTCCTGTACTGTGTTCGCAGTCTCTGGTCATCCCCTGTCCTGTGTCCGCAGTCTCTGGCTATCTCCTGTACTGTGTCCGCAGTCTCTGGTCATCCCCTGTACTGTGTCCGCAGTCTCTGGCCATCTCCTGTACTATTTTCAGTCTCTTGTCATCCCCTGTCCTGTGTCCGCAGTCTCTGGTCCATCTCCTGTACTGTGTCCGCAGTCTCTGGTCATCCCCTGTACTGTGTCTGCAGTCCATTGGTTCAGAATATTTTTTTTCTTGTTTTTCTCCTCTAAAACCTAGGCGCGTCTTATGGTCAGGTGCGTCTTATCGAGCGAAAAATACGGTATATATTGTACATTAACATCAGTCCCTAACCCTCAAGGGGTGTACAATCTAAGGTCCCTAAATCACATTCATACATACACGTACTAGGGCCAATTTGGACAGGATCCAATTAACCTACCAGCATGTCTTTGGAGTGTAGGAGGAATCTTTGGTGGTTTTATGTTTTTCTAGTCAAAAATGTAGATTGTAACGTGTACAACAATTGAAAAAAATTGCTCCAGAGGGGAAGTGGTTACACTTTTTTTTTCTGTTTTTTCCTGTTTGCTGATTCCCTTCTTATATTTTTGGACCTTTTTTTGTTTAATTGACAGTATATCAACAGAAAAAAAAATTATTTATGTTCTTTAACTTCCTACAACTCATTCGTAGAAATTACCAAGCAACCCTTTAATGGAATAAGGGAAGTTTGTAGGGTTAAACCTTACTATTTATCAAAGATCAGTGTGTAAAGTATTTGCAACATCTGTGTTTTTAATCATTTGTGGTACGATGAACTCCGGATCACACTGTCACATCGCATGCGATTCGCACAGGAATGAGGTGCAACTCACATGCATTCATATCACATGCAAACAATTTTGTATGGCTCAAATCTCACCACATCTGCAACAAAAAGATTCAGTCACCTTTTTTTGCCACACTGGAATCGGATTGCATGGGTGTTCATACCCATGCAATCCGATTCAGGCAAACGCACTGCTTTCTGCAACTTGCTTTGGGAGTATTGTTAACTTTTAATTGACAACCACAGCAGATGGCATGCCAACAGTGCAGTTTTTATGTGATGCGGGAAACGCAGTGATTCCTGTGCGTTTCCTGCATCACATCAGTGCGAACCAAGTCTAAAGGCGAATTCCAAGTATGCATATTTTTACATAGTTACATTGGTCCAACCTGGACCAATATTAAGTATGAATGTGCCATACCTAGAAGATTCCTGTAGAAGCTGGAAATCTCTGTAATAGACACCATTATAACAGTGATTACTGCTAACTTCTGAGTCCCATGTTGAGAAACTGCTCTGCTGCTTACTGGACACAGGAGGTCACCCACTCAGCATAGGCACCATTCAGAGATCATTTTGCATTTTCTCAGTGATTGCAAAGTGTTCTGTGATTGGGCACCTTCCTATTGAGAAAATTAAAAGTGTTCTCTGAATGGCCTGTGCTGAGCAGGCAACCTCCTGTGCTCACTAAGCAGAAGGGAAGCCACTTGGCACAGGGCTCAGAAGCTAGCAGTGATCACTGTAGTAGCGGTACCTACTATAGTGATTTTTAGCTTTCATGGATATCTGCAAGGTATGCAACGTGCATACTTACTTTGGTCCAAGTTGGGCCAATATAACTATGCAAAAATATGCATACTTGGAACTTTTACCAGGGGCACCTAGGTAAGCGTTATATTAATCTCTTAAATCTCCCTATTGGCCAGTGAAGCATCCCATCAGCTGGGAAGGCTCGGGAAACAGGGTGGCACTAAGCCTCAACTTTTACAGAAAATGTGAGTTTTGCATATTACTCTTCTGCCTAGATCTATGGTTCTACTGCTTGCGTGTTTTTCCTTTATATGTTGATTTGCCTGAGATCTGTAACAGTATTTTTAACACTGTTTCCTTTATGCACTGCTTTGGACAATGAATCCCTCTAAACACACACACACACACACACACACCATTATCACCATTATAGTCAGGATTTAAACAATATGGAGCTACATACAATATCTGGGTCAGTGGTGCAAATGTCAAGTTTAGGTCACAGGGGCAACTCAGGCAAACAGAAAATAATGTTAATCCTAAATGACTACATGAGTTATGTAATATATAACCCACTGAAACTTAAAAAATTAAAAAAAAAAATACATCACTGATTGGACCAGAAGGTGCTTGATGAAAGGTCCTAGACAGCTGATAAAAACACAAACATATATAGTATATATCAGCCTTTTTCAACCAGGGTGCCTTCATGCTTCTTCAGGGGTGTCTTGGCAAAACGGCCAAAAATTATATACAAGCCAGCAGGTGGATCAATCCTGCCTTTTAGTACACAAAGCCACAGGTTTTCATTGTGCATTTTTATGACCTTCTAGCTGCCAGCATCCTAACAACCAATGACATCGTCAGTTGATAAGGAGGACGTCGGATGCATGCACATCATGCTTGTTTGGCCCTCCCCTGCCCCTCTCCGTCAGCACTGGGGTTACATTAGCAGAGGGAGGGAAAGAAAATGAGAGAGACACACTGGAATACTAATCGGTACCAGTGTACAAAGGTGTATTTGCTTTGGAGGAATAAATCACCTCTAATGTTGGGTGTACTGAATATGTGTAGAATAGGTTTTTACATCTTAGATTGGGGTGCCTTGCGATTGTGCAGAATTTTAAAGGGTGCCTTGAGATTATCCATAATTTTAAAGTGTGCCTTGAGATTATCCATAATTTTAAAGGGTGCCTTAACTGAAAAAAGTTTGAGAAACACTGATATATATATATATATATATATATATATATATATGTTGAGAAACACTGGCATATCTATATACTGTGTAGATAGATAGATAGATAGATAGATAGATAGATAGATAGATAGATAGACTGACTGACAAGTGCTCAGTCATGCTACACAGTGCCCGACCTAAATACATTTTATCTCAGTTTTTAAGACAGATATAGTTTTCTTTTGGTGGTATTTTTTACCACTTCTTTTTTTTTTAATCCTTCTTGTATACGGTCCAAGCCACAGGTATTCTGATTATAAGATGGTTACTCTGATGAAAGGGAGGACTCTAATGGGGACTCATATGTAAGAGAGGACTCAGATGGGGACTTTGTTGTAATGATGGGCTTTGATGGGGACTTTGATTGGGACCCTGATGTAAGGGGAGGGGGGTTCTGATGGGCTAAAGTTTGTTAGGCATTTCTTGCCTTATTTTACTAAAGTGTAATGGAGAGATATACTTACCTTACAAATAGTCCCAGAAGCTTCTTTCCCTAACAGTATAGATAGTGAAAGCCAGCCCTACAAAGCTGTACAACTTCTCCAGTCATGTGTTATCTCAATGTCATCATGTACTGTACAATGCAGGACCACTTGCAATCATTACCTGATGATGTGAAGGGTTTGACTATATTCCCGCTCAATGTTTTTATTTTCAATATAGGTAAAGGTCACTTGAGATACAGAAGCCATTATAAAGTGATAACAGAAAGTAGAGTTACATTAACTCAAGACAAAAGCAAGGTAGACATGAAAATATAGGCCAATCTAAAGCCCCATGCACACCCCGTATTCGACTTGTGTGTACACCCGCCTGTCCAACAGAAGCCAGACGAAATGGCCGGCTTCTGTCAAACGGCCATGCTGGAAAACCAGCATCCGATTAGCACCTGATCACTGCCACTGGGTTGAACAAAAAAAACTGATGGTGTGTAACAGGGTGTTTTTGGAAACACAAGTTCAGCCAAAAAAAGTTGGTCATGAGCCAGGTCAGGCCAAATTGATAACATCTAGTAATAGTCAAGTAATACAGCAAAAGGATTGTAAACCAAATAAAAACAATGGCCCGATATACAATGTGGATCATTATATCATAAATCCCAAGGGGCCAGGTTACACGTGCAAGAAGAAAGGAAGAGGGAGTGGGGTGGGGGATCCCGACTATATATTAAAAGCAGAAACAAAGAAGGTAGGAGCACCAGCTTCTATGGGGCTGGAGAAAAAGGTACATATGCCTCTCAATTATGCTGCCCCCCCATCTCTCCAGAGCAGTGTGCAGTGAGCTGTATATGCTGAATATATGGAGAGGTCACTTTCAAGTAATTCTTTGTAAGATGAGTTTGGATTTTACCATTTACACTCCATAAAACTGGATATTGAAGAAAATAAGCCCTCAAAGTGTCCTATTTTGAATCCTTACAGTTCCATTAAAGAATTCTCGCACCCACCTGGATCGAGGGGGGTGCTGGGGTGGGCTGTGCCCCTTTAGATTTCAGTTGTGCCCCCCCCCCCCCCTCAGGTCTCTACGAGTACATCCACTGGTCCATAAGGCAGGGGGGACAAATGATGTAAGGGGGACTCTAATGGGATATTTGATGTAAGGAGGCACTCTGATGGAGCAATTGATATAAGGGGGCACTGTGATGGGGACAGTTGATGTAAGGGGGCACTCTGATAGGAACAATTGATGTAAGGGGAGTCTGATAGAAACAAATGATTTGAAGATGCACTCTGTTGGCGCACCTGATGTAAGGGGTCACTCTGATGGGGACACCTGATGTAAGGGGGAACTCTGATGGGGACACCTCATGTTAGGGGGCACTCTGATGGGGACACCTGTGGTGAGGGGGACCTGATGTAAAGAGGCACTTGGATGAGGACCCTGATGTAAAAGAGGTGCTAATGAGGACTCTGGATGTAAGGGGGGCAGTCTGATTGGTGCACCTGATGTAAGGGGGCACTTTGATGGGGACACTTGATGTAAAGAGGCACTTGAATGAGCACCCTGATGTAAGAGGGACTCTGATGAAGACTACTAATGTAAGGAAGTACTCTGATAGGGACACCTGATTTAAGGGGGTACAATTTCTGTTTATTCTTCCTAATCTGGTGAGAGCTGGATGCATACTAGCATTCCCTGTTCACTCCTGAACCATCCTTGCACTACCTGTCAGACATTACCTTTGGGTTGTGACTTGTGGTACAGAAGTGTATTAAGTGAAAAGAAATTACTGTTTCCCAGCATCAATTTCACATTGTTGATATTATGCCTGTGACTTTTTTTTTTTTATTGCACCCCCAGATTAGCCAGACCTGCATGTGGGCTTTATTCAAATGTCAGGATTTTTTTTTTGTTTTACTGTTTTATTTATGTTTCAAATAAGCATGCAAAAGACACAGTATAATGGTATACAAGTTACAAAGTATTCCTGTGTACAGGACAGGATAAGGAAGAAGCCTGTGATGTTTGTACCTAATTTGACTAATACAACGTTTTCTTTGGCTTGCAAAATATTTAGTACAAACAGTTCTCACTTCCCTTCCCTGAGGCAGAACCAAATGCTCTTTAATAAATGCAGTCATTAAAGTAGAAAATCTTCCTCCACAATATGCATTTTCAGACTGATCCACTTTGCCACATCATTATTACTATCTCCCTCTTTACTGAGATGATTCTATACAATAGGAATCGTCATGTATGTCCACGTTTATGCGGCAAGCAAATAAGTGCTTTCGCAGTGAGACAATGTACTCTTTGTGGTTTGCAGATCAGACGTGCATGCTGTGTTTGTTCTCTGTTCCCTAGCAGGGACAGGAAACACTTCACCACACTTGTATGTAACACTAGGGAGGAAAGTTGGTATAGTTCTGAGCAGAATGTTTTCTGAAGTAGAGTCACATGGATTTGCACTTAGGTTGCTTTCAAAATCAGTAAAATTAAACGGACACTAAACTCTGGTTTAAAAAGAAAAAAATATCTGTTCAAATATATATTATTATCTCAAAAAATCCCATTCTATTGCTCTCAGCCTCCAGATCTCCAAATTCCTTTATTTTTATTTTTTTTGCTACTATGATCCATCACCCTGTTAGAGGGTGGCTACCTTCGCTCTCTATGGACCCACTGTATATAAGAATGCAGCCACCCTTTAACTGCTGCAAATGAAAGAAAAAAAATCCTGCATAATCTATGCATTGCTGGAGACATAGCTCACACAGAGCTAGACACTTCATGTGACAGTGCTGACTGGTCCAGTGTCATCACATGGAGCGACTTACCTGCTCTTCCAAACCCAGAAATATCAGGTATTTTATAAACATCCACTACTTAATGTCCCTGTAATCTGTATTTCATGAAATCATTTTTTACTCTGTTTTTCTGCCTCCTTGTAACGTCTTCTGTGAGTTCCCAAACCTCTCATTTTCCTACTCACTTCTGTTTGTTTGGAATGAGCTTTGCTCAATAGTTGTGGTCATGTGCACTGCTCTATGCACACTACATATCCCATAGTCCATGGCACAGCACTGAGTGGGAAAGAGAGGGTGGCTACACTTTTATTTACAATGGGACTGTGAAAAATGAATGTAGCCACCTGTTGACAAGAAGTCAGATCACAGCAGTAAAAAATAGGAATTTGGAGATTTGGAGAAAGCTGAAAACAATAGCAGGTAGTTTTTTTGAGTTAACACCTTCAAGTCCAGACACTTTTACCCCCTTCCAGTCCAGGCCAGTTTTCAGCTTTCAGTGCTATCACACGTTGAATGACAATTACTCAGTCATGCAACACTGTACCCAAATGAAATTTTTAGCATTTTTTTTTTAGTCAACCTCTTCAACTCCGGACACTCTCACCCCCTTCCAGTCCAGGTCAATTTTCAGCTTTCAGCATTGTCACACTTTGAATGACAGTTGCGAAGTCATGCAACACTGTACCCAAATTAAATTTTTAGCATTTTTCTTAGTTAACCACTACAAATCCGGACACTTTCACCCCCTTACAGTCCAGGCCAGTTTTCAGCTTTCAGCACTATCACACTTTGAATGACAATTGCGCGGTCATGCAACACTGTACCCAAAGTAAATTTTTAGCATTTTTTTTGAGACAGATAAAACTTTCTTTTGGTGGTACTTATTCACCACTGGGATTTTTATTTTTTTGCTATGTAATGAAAAAGACTTAAACTTTTTTTTTTTTCATAAATCTTGGCCAAAATGTATTCAGCTATCTTTTTGGTAAAAAAAAAAAATAACCCAAATCAGTTTATAAAAAAAAAAGCATAATTTAAAAAAAAAATTCACATTTTTATTTTATTTTTTTATATTATTATTATACAGTATTTATATAGCGCCAAAAAGGTTTGCTCAGCGCTGTACATTATAGTGGGGGACAGAACATGAGACAATACAGTAACAAAACAGTACATGAGGGGTTCGAGGGCCCTGCTCTTTCAAGCTTACAATCTAGGAGATTATTATTTATGTATTTATAAAAAAGAATTACATACTGTCACCTTAGCAGTACAGTGTCACCATAGTGACACTGTACTACTTGTGAGGGGCGATGAAGTTGTTTTTTTTTTTTTACACTGATTGCTTTTACACTTATAAAGGCTGTAAAAGCAATAATTTTTCCTTCTGTCTGGCTGCATTCCTGCAGCCATTGAGAAATACTGTGAGAGCTGCTATTGGTCATAGCTTGTCACATGGTACAAGGCTGTTGTGAATAGCCTTCTACCATGTGATGTCTGTGATCATTCACAGATTTCACTAGTAGTAAGCAATGATGTCAGGAAGTGACATCTTGTTTACTACTGTTCATGTGATTACTGATTGGCCAATCACTGATCACATGAATCGGGACCTCACACAGAGGTCCCATACAGCGATCCACTGAACACAACGGGCACAGATCGCTGTGCGCTCCCAGGGAATGTACACAGGCAATGGATTAGAAACGTCCCCCTGCATCGGCAATGCCGATAAACGGCCAGACAGGAGCGTTGCTGATGCAGAGGTTAAGAATACATACTTAGATAGAACATATATACTTTTAAACCAGAGTTTAGTGTTACTTTATAGCAAAATTGATGAATGGGCAAAGGACAGGTTTATTTTAGGATAGCTGGTTACTATGGACCAGAAATATACCTTCCTTTTGCCTAAATAAACTAATCTCATTTTCTAAGAATAGTACTTTTTATAAACAGTACCCCTTCTGTATTATTTAATGGGGTATTAAACCCCAAAATGCAATATATTGCAGCTTACCAATCATTACGTGCGGTGGCTGCATCAGTTTTCTTTTCTCTGGCTATTTCCCCCGGTTTTCACCTGGTGATCTGGCCAGTAACACACCTCCTGTATTAGTGAGATACCACTCTGGAAGAATGAGCACAGGGCACAACATACAGCAGCATTGTCAGCCTGGGGGGGGGGGGATGATGGGAGTGTTACATGCATTATCAGATTTGAATACATTAACAAACTTAAGCCAAACTTCAGCTAACACTTTATACATTTATCAGTTACAGCAAACAGGTATTCTTTTCATTTGAGATAAAGGTTTTACATTAATAAAAAAAAGATTAGCATTTTAGTCATCCCTGCCAGTTTTGAATGGTCTCATCCATCTAAACTGGTACATTCTGCTGGAGAACTTGAGCTTCTGAAACCCAGCAGACTTACTGGCTGAATCATCAGGTGGAAATCGAAAAAGAAAGCCTAAAATTACATTACATTGAGTTTATATAGCGCCAAAGGGTTTGCTCAGCGCTGTACAATAGAGGGGGGGACAATACATGAAACATTACAGCAACTACAAACAGCACACGAGGGGTTATAGGGCCCTACTCTTTCGAGCTTACAATCTAGGAGGGAGGGGGTAGTGGTACAGGAGGAAGTGGCTGTGGGGGATGGAGTGGTAGGAGGAATGAAGGAGAGCAGCAGTTAGGTGAGGGTGGGGTAGGCTTCCCTGAAGAGGTGGGTTTTCAGGGAGCGCCTGAAGGTGAGGAGGGAAGGTGACAGTCTGATGGATTGGGGTAGTGAGTTCCAGAGGATGGGGGAGGACCTGGAGAAGTCTTGCAGACGTGCGTGTGAGGAGGAGACCAGGGAGCAAGATAGAAGGAGGTCCTGTGAAGAGCGAAGGGTACGGGTAGGGTGGTACTTGGGAATCAGGTCGGTGAGGTAGTTAGGGGCAGTGTTGTGAATGGCTTTGTAGGTCAGAGTGAGTAGTTTGAATTTGATGCGTTGGGCGATAGGGAGCCAGTGGAGGGAGAGGGAGAGGCAGAGGGGGGTGGCAGAGGTGGAGCGGGTGGTGAGGTGGATGAGTCTAGCCGCTGAGTTGAGGATGGTCTGAAGCGGGGAGAGCCTACACTGGGGTAGGCCGGTGAGGAGGGAGTTGCAGTAGTCAAGGCGTGAGATAATCAGGGAGTGTAGTTTAGCGGTGTCTGGGGTAAGGAAGGTGCGTATTTTGGCGATATTGCTGAGGTGGAGTCTGCATGTGTTTGTAAGTGATTTGACATGAGGTTGGAAGGAGAGGTTAGAGTCCAGAATGACTCCAAGGACTTTGGCTTGCGGGGCGGGATTGATGGTGGTGATGTTAGTAGTGATGGATAGGATGGGGGGGGGCACGGGCAGGAGGGAAGACGAGAAGCTCGGTTTTGGAGAGGTTGAGTTTGAGGAAATGGAGCGACATCCAGGCAGAGATGTCGTTTAGGAGGTGAGTGATGCGGGCGGAGAAAGTGGAGGTGAGGTGGGGGGTGGAGAGGTAAATTTGAGTGTCATCAGCGTAGAGGTGGTAGTTGAAGCCGTGGGAGTGTATGAGTTTGCCAAGGGAGGAGGTGTAGATGGAGAAGAGAAGGGGTCCAAGGACAGAGCCCTGGGGGACCCCAACAGAGAGGGGGAGGGAAGGGGAGGTGGCACCATTGTAGGAAACGCTGAAGGAGCGTCGGGATAGGTAAGAGGAGAACCAGGAGAGAGCGGTGTCTCTGATGCCAAGGGAGAGTAGTTTATTAAGGAGGAGGGGGTGGTCAACTGTGTCGAAGGCCAGGAGGAGGAGGACAGAGTAGTCGCCTTTGGCTTTGGCGGTTAGTAGGTCATTGGTGATTTTGAGGAGGGCGGTTTTGGTGGAGTGTAGGGGACGGAAGCCGGACTGTAGTGGATCAAGGAGGTTGTTGTCAGTTAGGTGGGCGCTTAGGCGGTTGTAGACTAAGCGCTCCAGGAGTTTGGAAGTGAGTGGCAGCAGGGAGATGGGTCTGAGGTTGTTTGGGTCAGAGGGGTCCAGGGAGGGCTTTTTGAGTATGGGGGTGATGTGCACATGCTTTAGGGGGGAGGGGAATACGCCAGTAGAGAGGGAGAGATTGAAGATGTGGGTGAGGGAGCAGATGAGGGAAGAGGGGGGTGACTGGAGGAGTCGAGAGGGGATAGGGTCCAGGGGGCAGGTAGTGAGGCGGGCTTCTGAGAAGACCCTGGTGACTTCCTCAGTGGTAGCGGGGCTGAAGGAGTGCAGAGCTGGTGGGGTTATGGTAAGCGGGGTCTTGAGTGTGGAGGGGGGCAGTGCGGTTGCGAGGTCAGAGGAGGGAAGAGATGAGGGGGAGATAGGGGGGGGGAGGCTAGGTGGGGAGGTAGATTGCGAGTTGACTATGTCCTGACGGATTGCATCAATCTTGTTGTGGAAATGAGTGGCAATTTCGTGGGCGGTGAGTGAGGTACTGAGTAGAGGAGGGGGGGGGGAGAGAGCAGGGAGTTGAAGGTGGAGAAGAGTCGGCGAGGGCAGGAGGAGAGGGTGTTAATCAGGTTTACGAAGTAAGCCTGCTTGGCGGCGTGGAGGGAGGAGGTGTAAGTGAGGAAGGCAGATTTGTAGAGGGAGAATGAACGGGGGGACCTGGTTTTGCGCCATAGTCTCTCTAGCGCGCGACTGCGACGTTTGAGGCATTTAGTGCTGTCGTTCTGCCATGGTTGGAGCAGTCTGGGTTTGATGTAGCGTGTGGTTAGGGGTGCCAGAGAGTCTAGGGTAGCTGATAGTGAGTCGTTGTACGTGTTAGTGGCTAGGTCAGGACAAGACAGTGGAAGGATGCTGTCGTGTAGGCGGTCGGCAGCTGAGTGGAGGGGGGCCGGGTTCAGGTTGCGGAGGTTGCGGCTGGTGATGGTTTGGCGCTCTGGGGGGGGGGGAGTTAGGGGAAGGGGAGATGGAGAACGTGAGGAGGTGGTGGTCGGAGAGAGGGAAGGGGGTGTTAGAGAACTGGTTGAGGGTACAGAGGTGGGAGAAGACGAGGTCCAGGGTGTTCCCAATGATGTGGGTGGAGGATTGAGTGTGCTGTGTGAGCGCAAAGGAGGAGGTTAGGTGGAGGAGTTGGGAAGTAGCCGGGCTGTTGTCATTGATGGGGATATTGAAGTCCCCGAGGATGATGGTTGGTAGCTCAGAGGAGAGGAAGAAGGGAAGCCAGGCAGCGAAGTCATCCAGGAGGCGGGGTATGGATCCGGGAGGCCTGTAGATCACTGCGATCCTTAGGGGGGTGGGGGTGAAGAGCCGGATACAGTGAGCCTCGAAGGAGGAGAAGGTTAGGGAGGGAGGGTTAGGGAGGACCTGGAAGGTGCTCAGCGGTGATAGGAGCAGGCTGACCCCACCACCTTTGTGACCGCTCAGTCTTGGTGAATGGGACCAGACGAGACCTCCATAGGAGAGTGCCGCAGGGGAGGTGGAGTCAGTGGCCTGTACCCAGGTTTCGGTGATGGCTAGGAGGTTAAGGGAGTGGGAGATAAAGAGGTCATGGATGGCAGTAAGTTTGTTGCAGACCGAGCGGGCGTTCAGGAGTGCAACCGAGAAGGGGGGATGGATGCGGGGAGAAGGGGCACAGATATGAGGTTGAGGGGGTTACAGCAGCTGGCGGGAGCAGGGGGGTCCCTAGAGGAGGGGTGAGGTGGCGAGGGGCCAGGGTTTGGGGAGATGTCCCCAGCAGATAGGAGAAGGGTGAGGAAGGTGGCATGGGGATGGGAAGTGTAGGAGCGTGTGGGTCTGATAGTGGTGGCACGTGGGTCGACGGGGGAGTGGAGTAGCAGGAGGAGGTGGTGAGTGCCGTAGTGGGGAGAGGGGAGAAGTGAAGGGGCAATGTAGAGCTGTTTTGGGGGGGTAGGCGGGTAGAGGGAGGTGATTTTTGGGATGGTGGAGAGGAAAATGAGGAGGAGGAGTGCAGGAGGCATGTTGGGGTGGGTGGGGTGACAGTTGGGTCAGGGGAGGTGAAGGGATACAGGTCAGGGCAAGGTGGTGTGGGGAATCTGTATTACCGTGGGAGAGTCATTTGAGTCCTTCTGTAGGGGTAGAGTGAGGGTGGAGGGCGGCAGCTGGATGGCAGCAGTCTGTGGGTGCAGTAAGCTGGCGACCATGGGTGCTGTGGCATGTCTTCAGTGGGTACGGTGGTTCGGCTAGTGGAGGGGTCGTAGGGTGCGATGGCTGGGGGTGATGGTAGGCACGGCGACTGGTGATGCTGGCGGCTCGGTGACTGGGGTTGTTGAGGCCAGGCGTCGGGTGCTGAGGGCTCGGCGTCGTGAGGCGCTGAAGGTGTTGAAGGATCGTCATCAGGGTCGAGCGGGGCGTTGCGGTAGCGATCGTCGGCCCTGCGTGGTTTGTGCTCAACCGTGATCTGTTGCGGCCGGTAGGAGAGACCGCGGCTTCAAGGGTCGTGGTGGGCCATTAATAGAAAATAAATACAGCCATTACATCTAAGGATTGATAAGCTTCAATATAATAAATGTTTGCTTTTGGGTTTAATACTGCAAATTCAGAGACTTGTAGAAGCTTTACCTAAAGTGAAGCTCTGCTTTTCCACCCTAAACAATACATTTCAGATGCTCCCCATTTGCGTTCACAGGTTTTCATACTTCTACTATGACAATGTACATGATGTGTTATGTTTTTTGTGTCATGGAACTAAACATAAAATTGATCTTCACTGTAGTCTTCTTTGGCGGATTCTTGCAGTCCTTGCTCCTGTACACATGAGAAATTATGTATATAGCCCTACAGAACAGACAGTACGCTTTTCTGCTTATCTGCAACCAGGAAAAAGGAAACTTTTTATTCCGAGAAAAGACAGGGTTTAATTATAGATGCCATCTGCTGGGTGAAGAATATATCTCTACTGAATACTGATTTAGTTGTTGCACAAAATACATGAACAATGTATTCCAACACCCCCACTCAACAACTACTCCTTATACTAGTCCCATTTCAGATCTCAGTCAGTTCACTAAGAGATTTAATCTCTTCATAAGCAGCTGTGATCCGATTTTGTTTCTCATTGGTTGGAAGTCTTTGCATCTCATCCCATGAATCTGGCTCTAGATTTAATGCTACACAACAACACAGGAAAGACGTTCGGGCTGGAATATCTTTGTTGCTTCTGGTGGATTTTCTGATTGAAGCCTCCTGTGACGTGGTTTCTTCTTTTACAGTATGTGGATTGTCTGTGTTAATTTCTATTTCTGTGTCACTTTGTTGCTTATCTTCATGTGACACTGATGTTAAATTTCCCTTAGTTTGAAGAGTTTGGGTTAGTTTATGAAATTTTTAGCACACTGAAATTTCATTGACATGAGGGTTACCTGGTTTGTGTCTTGGTGTAGCATTCTGTAACCCTTTTTAGATTCACTGTACCCCACAAGTACACCTTCATTTGCTCAAGCATCCCACTTTGTACATTTTTCTTTCAATGTGCACACAGGCTTTGCTTCTAAAAATGTTCTATTCCATAGTTCATATGGCGTTTTCTCCATTGATTTCTTTATGTCAGGACATCTGTGTCTAAGTCGTCTGTGTCATGTGTGAATGCAGTTTGAATGTTTTTCCTCCATGGCAGTATTAACCACCTCATTGCAGTTCAGTTGATACAGTTTATCTGTAGTTTTAGCTTTTGCAAGTAAGATTTTCCCTTTTGTGATGGCACAACTGTCACCTTGGAAGGTCATTACAGAACAGACAGTGCACAGTCCACGTGTGCTTTTCTGCTTCTCTACAACCAAGAAACAGGAAACTTTATTCAGAGAAAAGACAGAGTATAACGATAGATGTAGCTACATACTTATAAACACTGTCCACTGTCATCTACTAGTTGAAGAACATATCTCCACTGAATACTATTGTACTTGTTGCACAAAATACATAAACAATGAATTCCAACAACACATAATACTCATATTTGTTCAAAACACTTATCGTGAGAAAGTGTAAAGAGCTAGAAGCACAATTCAAATTGAGGAAGTATGAAAAGGTTACTGAAAGTTGCTAGATATTGTTGAGGCAATGGAAAATATAAATAACTTGTCATAGACAGAAAATGTGAATATGATGAAGTAAAAATGTAGATTTAAACCAACAGGGGTAGCAGAGGTAGGAATTATTATCAGGGCCATGACAGCTCAGGTCGCCCCATGCTTTGGGAATAAAAACATCAACATTTTGTGTTTATTAGGCACACAGTGCTTAAAGTATTATTACACTTTTAGTGCTTTTAGCTTAACACAATGAGCACATTAACATACCTCAGTAAAAAATATGTTATAATTCTTACCCCAACACTTGCAGTTTACAACTTTCAATGCTGCTGGCTCTTGCTCTCTTAGTGTTGCTTCCCTGAACTTCCAGTCTTCACATGAAAGAGTTAACAGTGGACAGTGCAGCCTCCAGTCAGTCTGTTAGCTTGGAGAAGAGAGGAGCAGGGAAGCACCTTGCCAGTTTAGGCGATGGGGCTTTGTGTTTCTATTGATGTACATAGTGTAGGGAGACACCATGTTATTCCCTGCATGTAAGATTGTCTCCATGGGATGCTGCAAGAGAAAGAAACCGCTTTGAATTAGGAAACCTGGAGCAGCAGTCTTGGCACCAACTTAAACAGGAATATAGGCAAGGATGAACAGATAAACTTCATAAATGAATAAATCTGCAGCTAAAAGTGCTTAAAACTGAGGATTTATTATCACTTTTATGACTTATTATATTGGGTGAATCATATGTATGTATGCTGGCCATAAATGTCTCATAGAGAAGGATTGGTGATTTGTGCAATGCAATGCTAAATTGCACCTTGGTACATAAAAGCATTAAAGTGGAGCTCCAGTAACACCCCCCCCCCCCCCCAAGAAAAGAAAAATTATAAGTCAGCAGATACAAATAATGTAGTTGCTGACATTTAATAGAAGGACACCTACCTGTCCAGGGACCCAGCGATGTCCTCACCCAAGCAGATTCTTCAATCGGCTTCAGGTGCAGGCATCAAAATCTTAGGTAAAGGAAACCGGCAGTGAAACCTTCCAGCTTCCCAGCCAGTGTCCTACTGCACATGCTGCACTTTGTGATGTGTCCCAGAAGGCTGCGCAGGAGGGAGGAGGGGCTGAACGTCACTGCAGCAATCTGACCAGAAGTGAGAGGGGATACCTGTCAAAACTAGGTACTCATTCCTCCCTCCCCCTAAAAAAAGGGTTAACTGTGGCAGTGGAAGGGGGGAGGATGCAAACAAGTGGAAATTTCCCTTCTGGTTGAAATTCCGCTTTAAGTGGTACACAAATGGTTAATACATATTGCACCATCACACAAACATCAGATTGTCTGTATGCAGCAATGAACATTTCTGATGGTGGGAAATGGTCTTTATTACTTCTTAAAGAAACATTACATGGCCCTAAGTCCACCTTATTATCTCATCAGACTGTTGAAGTGGCTGAAACCCAGGCTACATATGGTCATCCTAAAGCAGATATTATTAAAAATAAGAACTTGTCATGGGCACCTTCTGGACTTCATTTCATATAAGGATCCAAAGTTTAGCTACACCCCTGCCATCAAGGTATTGTGAAAATAGAGTTTAACTATTAGGGTCCATTCACGCCAGCCACTGTGGTGCATTTGGCGGGTATCACCGCACCGTTCCTTTTTTTTTTTTTAATGAACTTGTCACACATACATTTCATTGTTTAATTGGCCACTGTGCGGTGCGAGGTAGTGCCTCGTGCTGCACTGCGGTACGCTGAAAAAAAAGTAGTGCATGCACTACTCTGTTTCAGCGCAGCGTGCCCACACACCACCGCAATGCAGTGGTGTCAACTGGGCCCACAGGAGACAAGGCATTTTGCCTTCTCATGCTATGGGACTGTACTGGAATAACCTGTCAGCGCAGTCCAACCGCATCTGATCTGAATGGACCCTTAGGATTATTTAACTCCTTTGAGCCGGTGTCTCCCGGCCCTTTAACGGGGTTTCTAGCGCTGGAAGGTGGGGTGGGGTTTAGGGTCATGTGACCGCCGTGATTGACTGTCATGGCGGTCACATGATCAGAAAGGTCCCGATCACAAGAAGAGATCAGGACCTTTCCGTGGGACGCCAAGACATGTGCTGGGAGCGTGCAGGGCGCGTGCTCTCAGCACATGTTTGTTTACGAATGATACGCAAATATGCGGCCGTTCGGGGTCAAGGTTCAGCCACCGAGAGGCCGCATATTTGCGTACACTCGGCGTGAAGGGTCAATGTAAAAGCTATTTTGGTAAAAAGATTTTTTTTTTTTTCTCAGGCCTTATGCATACAGGGCATTTGATTTTTAAGTCTGAATGTCTTCTACTCCTGGCAGGAAAAACCAGCTTAAAAAACATGCCTAAATCCATGTATTGCACACATGTTTAGGAGCGTCAAGCGTTTGAGCTTCCACTGGCCAGGATATTAATTTATTCTGGCTATGGGAATGCATTAACACCATTTTCATACGTTTATGTACATCAAGCATTTTTTCTGGCCAAAAGTTCTTCTCCTAAATCTGAAAAAACTAATATTCTGGCAAATAAAATAAATGAACGTCCAAGTGCTTGACACGCCTAGACACTAGCCTAAACGCATTTTCAAAATTGCAACTTAGGCATGATTTTGAAGCTGCTTTTCTCCTGCCAAGAGAAAATCATTTTGAAGAGCCCCAGTGTGCATGGAGCTTTATAGTCCCATGAAACATTTTGGAGGAGGGAAAATTTTAAACTCTCCATTGCCTTCACATTTAGACCTCGCTGCATAAGATGAATGAAATGTTCCAATTGCTGCATTGACTTAAGAAATTCCTAGCTGTTACTCTAATAGACATAATCGAATGCCTCAAGGAATTTGCTGATGCTTCATCACAATCCATAGTCCAGAGTCCACAGCTTCATACCCTGTGTTCAAGAATTCAGATCTAATTATTTTGTGTTGACAGCAACTGGCAAACTGACAAGTTCCAAATCCCATCATTCAAAAATATGGCATTTTACAGTTCTGTTATGATGTGAGATTATAGCTGAAAATAATCAGAGTGCAAATTATTTTATGTCCGTGTCCTTGTTGAGGAGATTTTCCAACAGTAACAAGAGTGAACTTTCAATGGGCATATTTGGACCCTCGAGGTTCTGGTTATTATTTATTTAAGGAACCCTTATAGTGAAATCTCTGTGCTTGACTTATCAGGACTACACAACTGCCACAGCAAGTGGTTCTGTGTCTGTTGTATGTTGAAGTGGAGCTGCACTGCATCTGAGTACCACAAATCACAAATGCTATATAATTCTATATAATATTCTAAACAAACTCCTCCATACATCCATGTCTCCATGCTTTATTTTGCTGAGAAACTATTTTGAAAAACGCCTTCTTGCATTTCTGGAAGTGGCCATCTTGAGTAAGGGCAGATGATTCATGTAGCAGGTACTTCCTGGAATCCATCTGTCCTTAGCTCAGGCATTGGCTGAGCTGAGAACCTTCCCTCCCCTCCTGAAGACTCCTGGGATGTATGACATCATTTGCCTAGGCATGAAAACCAGAAAGTAAACGAGGGAATGCAAAAAAAAAAGGTTAAAACAAGTAAATATTATATACTTTCCTATCTATAATAATGCTAGCAGCATAAGAATTAGAAATAGTTCATGTTGATTGAGAGAGTAAAGTTCTGCTTTAATATGCTTTTATATCACAGAAACTACAACAAACAATATTTAGCTCTGCAAAATACTCCTATGAAGCTTTCCCACGCAAGAGCAATCTGAAATTTTTGATTTAGGCGTACTTGGTTTTAGAGATGGAGGGATGTCAAAATGATTAGCTTTATTATTGGTACAGTGCTATGATATTGCCACTGTTCCAATGCCATAATATCATCTTTAGTGTCATTCACATTGTGCAAGGAAGCCTCCATTTTTATGGCCAAACTAGCACAAATTCTCAATTAACAAATATGTAGCAGGGACTTTTCAGGGCATGCAAATATAAAAAAGGTAATGAGAAAGTATTACTATATTTTTTTTTTATTAAATAATGATAAAAATATGCATTGTGATCCATTTATATATCCAGCATCCATGTAATATACCAATAACATGATTCACATATCAAATATAGGTAGCTCTTGTTGAGTGATGACAAAGGCCACATGAAAAGACCCATGTCTTCTTCGGGAGTACATGTGAACAAAATATGTTGTTACCATCACTGCTAGTCTTAATCATGCAAATTCACAAGATGTATGGATTGTCAAATGGACTTTGGGCAACCTTGGATGCTGATGGATGAGACATGGACCCTGGTGATTTAAACTATAGGGGCTTAAATGTATTTTAAAACTGAACACACACATTGACTTTCAAACAAAATGGTCCTCTTATACCTTTATGTGGTTCTATGCAATTGGGCACACAATTTGAGACCTATATTGGCATCAGTTGTGAATGTTCTTTGATTATTGTGGATCTGGTGGGTTCCATTCTGTACTACTAAGACAACAATCCATACATCTTGTGAATTTTCATGTTTAAGGCTAGCTGTGATGGTAACAATACATATTGATTGCATGTACTCCTGAAGAAGACTTGGGTTCGAAACACGCTGAGCTCTTTTCAAGTGGACTTTGTCATCTCTCAACAACAGCTACCACTAGTCAATATGTGAATCATGTTATTGATATATCAAATGGATGCTGGCTGTATAAACAGATCACAATGCATGTTTTTATCATTATTTAATAAAGAAGATGTAGTTTTTAACTGTATTTAACTTTTTCATTATCATAATTTTTGTATTTGCCTGAAAAGTCTTTGCTACATATTTGTTGTTTGAAATCATGGATAGTTTTGGGATGTGGGCACAATAGATTAGAATTACCCTCTGATTGATATGTTTTAGACTAGCACAAATTGCCAAGCCAAGCTTAAAGTGTATGTAAAGCCAAAACATTATTCTTAGATAGAGTAAGGATAGATCAAACTGGTCAGGTTATTTTTTGGCTGCCTGTGTTCTACAGCAGAAAGTTGAAAAGTAAGAAGAAATTTTTAAACTTCTCCATAGTGAACAACATTCCCATATTAGAAAGTTGTCATTTGAACCGATGTCGCGATTGGAGGATTTTCCCTCACTTCTTGCTCTGCTAAAATCCTCAGCGCCAATGGTCACCAGAACAAGTAGAAGGGTGAATCTCTCCAGCGTTCCCCACCATATTATCCAAATCTAGAAAAAAACTAGCCTTTACATACAATTTAAAATAATTTAACACTCTGGTGCACCCAGAGAATTTTGTTCCCTGAGGGCAATTATATTCAGTTTGCTTATCTGACTTTCCTGTAAAGCCTATGGGCGTCTACCACTGCATACAAACCAAGGGGCTTCCATGTTTTATTGTCAAGGCTTAATTGAACAAGCTGAAGTTAGACGATGATTGGCTACCATGCACAGCTGCACCAGATTTTCCAGTTTTAGTAAATTAACCCTAATATACTGTGACAAATGCCAAATAAACATGAGAGTGAATCTATACCATCTAAACCCCATGGCTGTTTTTTAGCTTGCACAGAATAAGAAGAACTTAGAACCCCTGTCTGGTTTCACTGCTAGATAGGACTCCCCCACTTACTGTTTGCGAAAGACTTTTTACCAGACAGTAATAAAAAATCTGTGATAGGGAAACAGACAACAATACAATGCTGACAGAGGTTCTAGCATTCTCGTACTTAACTTAAAAACACATTTTCATTTCTATCTGTGTTGTTGTTAGTTTCTCTAACTTTCTGTCCTGGGGACAATCCTATCACCAGACAGTATGTAAAATCCCTCCAAGTCTCCGACTGCAGTAAAACTGGACACTCCCACTCAATCCAAAACTATAAAGGTTTTGGCTCTACATACATAGGGGGCATATTGAGTTAAACCAAACAGGTTAAGACCAATAAAAATGAAATATTTATAAACGAGCGTATGGTCTATCTGTGGTTTGAAAGATTACGATATGTGGCAGTTTATTCTGAAACAAAATTTTGAGGATTTGACCCTAGAATGGATTCTATTTACATACACACAAATAGCTAAATATGATAGATTCTGCTTTGGCTGTGTTCTGTTCATGTGATATATGTCAGTATAAGTCAAAGATGTGAGTCTGGGAAATCAGTGAAAACTATCACTGTACTAATGAGAACACTACTACTATAAGCCAAGATGGTCATACAGGGACTAATACTGACTTCAGTATTACATTAAAAAAAATCAACCAATTTGTAATTTCTACCATGACCATTTGTGAAGATCTCAATTTAATAAATATGGATTGGGCATTGTGAGTGTAATTATATATTGTAACAATAGCGGCCTTATTTTTGCCACCAGTAGGTGTAGACAGCCTCAAATTGACAAATAAAATGTTGGTTACCTCAGTCTCTTCAACAACAGAGAATATATATGCTGCTGCTAAATGTACAGTATATTGTTGCATAATGAGCAATTCCAGACAAAGTGATAGCAATTAGTGAGCTACTAATTCTATAAAGTAAACAATGCAATTACGCTAAAATGAGAACATTCATTCACTTTACCAGAATATAAATTCTAAGTAATCCACCATCCATCATTAGGGAGGTTGTAAGAATGTATTTCTTTGAAACTGTGCTATGTGTAACACCTTCCAGGTTCGCTGGATAGCTGTTCGTTTTTTTTTCTTTTTAGGCAGAAGCAGAGTGGAAGACTGGGATGAGTGAACCTATGAGTGAGGCAGGAGTTCACCTCAGGACGGGTTAGGGAGGTTCTGAAGGTCAGAACTTTTGGAGCCCTCCTACCTCTCCAGGACCCTGAGAGCTTTCTGGAGCAGGGACGGAGAAGGGAAATAGCCTCAGATCTGCATACTTGAGGGACCTTGGCCATTCCCCTGGCAGAAGGCTGGGCATGGTGACCAAGGCAGCCCTTAAGTATCACAGAGCCTGGAGTCCGGGCAGTGTAGGGTGGCAGATGGACTGAGAGGAAGGCTGGAGTGAGGAACCTGGGAGGGGGCCTACCTGCAGTCAGTTGCTGGAAGAGAGGATCGCCTCTGTCCCATTGTCTCGCCTGTGAAGCAAGGAAGGAGGCAGCCCAGCATAAAACCTGAAGGCAGCCACCAACCCACCAAGCAAACAGGGAGTACTCCTACACCCCTTGAGCTAGCTAAGATGAGAGGGTGGTCATGTGCAATATCAAACTAGTCTTCATCCAGGACTATTCAAAATCTACAGTTCTTGGGCACCCATATACCCCTAGACCCCATCCAAGTTGTTAACCCCTTAATAAAACAACAAAACCAAGCTCAAGGACTGTTTACTGACTCCGATGTGCAAAGTATGGAAGAAAATGTGTTGCCTGGCTGTGCAAAGCTTTAGGGGGACCCAAAACTCAGTGACTCCTAAGGGGGTAGTGCTACATATGTAACATCTCTTTTAATCTTCCTGCTTTACAAGGCACATACAGATTTCCAAGCCAGTTTAAATTTGATTTGTAATTGTAAGAAACCTCCTAGTACTGATATTTTTTCAATCAGTGTTGTCTTAGGTGTGAGACAGCATGGAGCCTACCTTACGGATTACCAGAGTACTGCCAAAAACAAAAAAAATTGGATGAACATGTGCAGAACAAAAATTGATGAATGTAAGACTGCAGTACTGTGCCCAGCCAGAAGAGACATGCTCCTCGGGCTCCTTGAGGTGCACACATCAGCATGACAAAGACCAGGGCTTTTTTCTCAAAGAATAGGTGCAGGAACTCAAGCATGTCCTCCCAAAATAACCCTCATACACACTTGCCAAGCTGCATAAAATGGTAGGTGTGGCCACATAACAGTGGGAGGGTCTTAAAGGGCATTAAATAGCAAGAGTGCATTACATCCAGAGTGCAGAATTCAGGGGTGCATTACACTCAGAGTGTAGAGTAGTGTACTACATACAGCGTGCAGAGTTCAGCCCTCTTTCTCAGCTGCTTACCTCTCCATCCCCCAACCACATCTCAATTTTGCCCCTCTTCAGCTCTGACCTCTGCACAGAACCCCCCACCTACCCCCCTCCACTGCCTTCATATTCTCCCCCACTCCTTAAACGTTCCACCATCTTCCACATATCTTACTTTTGCTGTTGTATTAAGCTGAAGCATCCAGATGGCTCTATTACCTCCCCACACACTGTAGATGGCTCCGCCTCTCTCACTTGCAGGGAGATCATTCACTGGGAGCATCGGCATCCGGGCAACAGGAAAAAAAATTAGATCCCAGAGGGTGCAGCCTACCACACAACCCCTCCAGCCCATGACTACACTGCATCTCATATCCTTATTCTGCACTCTGTGGGATCTGCTCAGGAGATCCAAACTGGGGGAGCCGCTGAGAGACAAGCTATCACTAGTAAACACAGAAGCTGGACTTTTGTGTTTACAAGTGATAGTGGTGAGCAGGGAGCAGAGGGCCTGACCAGAAATGGCAGACCTGAGTTCCACCAAGTTCCAGCTGAAAAAGTCCTGGTGAAGACCCATGTGTCTCAAGGCTTGCATTGTGGCCCTGCAATAGACTGCTTGTGAGAACAAAAAGCAGATGGCATGTAGGTAGGCGCAGTCTGTTTTCTCCACTGCAGGTGGCACTCAACCTGAGCGGTACCACAACCTGGACAGGAAGTCAGGAGAAACATGGTTTGTCTATGGTTTCCTGGGTCGAAGGAGCACAATTCTGGTTTGCTACACTGCAGCCATTTGACCCTTGGCAGGCATCTTGGGTAAGCATGGTCTATAGCAAGATGCTTGCTGTGGGGGCATCCGACAGACAGGAGGAGCCGGGAGAGCCTGGCTCAATACAATGTCAAGGACTTACAAGTTTATTTCTCAACATCAGACTTTACTATAGCTTGACAAACAATGGAGGTGGGCATTATGGTGGGGTGCAGCATCTCCCCATTGGCCTTCATTATAGCAACGATTACAGCTACCACCAATACAAGCCTATATGGATGATACAACAACATTGGCGACAACTGTAGAAGCTTCATTAGAACATCATGTGTGCATGGATAAAGATCAAATCCAGTGCAGAAGTATCTGCTTTTCAAAGGTCAATAGAACAAAAGATTATATATTCTATATTGATGGAACACCTGTCCCAACTGTTTTAGAAATGCCAGTAAAGAGCTTGGGCAGATGACATGATGCAAAGCTCAAGGACACCAAGCAATTTTCCCAAGACTCATGTGGCCTCTGACAGTGTATGAAATCTCCAGCAATAAAGTCTAGAAAGTGGGAAAGAGTAGTCAGCACACATGTGTTTAAGCCCTGTCATATTGAACAGGACCTAAAAAATGAATTTACCAATTGTGAGTCTTGTGGAAAAATTTAAATGCACCAAAGCAAGTTATGACCCTCACAGAATCTGAAGATACTGTTATTCAGCATTGGTTCCCCCCACCCAAGTGGTAGAGGGGAGAGAGTGGACTTCGTTTGAAGCTGTTGACAGTTTTCTTAATTTCACGGACATGGTTGGCCAAGTTCACATGGAAGAGCTGGTCTTGGGATTCTCCTAAAAGCTCCTCAGTGGCACAAGACAACATCAGTGCAGATAAGAAGGCTTATGTTTAAGGAGGTGAGAAGACAGAAGGAGTCAGAGTGACACACCAAGGCCATTTCAATGGTGAAACAAGACCAATGGATTAATTGGGAGAACTTGAAAAAGGAATCCATACCATGCATGCAGCCTTTTTTTAAAAGGTGGCTTTTATATTTTTATCCCCACATTTATCAGACTAAGGATGTGGGGGAGATGCCTTTATCCCAACCAACATGGGCATTGGCAGCACAGTGGTTTAGTGGTAAGCACTGTGGCTTGCGTCTCTAAGGTCCTTGGTTTGAATTCCAGCCAGGATTCTACCAGCCTGGCATTTGCATGTTCTCCCTGTGCATTTTCTCCACATACTCTAGTTTGCTCCCACAAACTAAAGACATGCTGGCTGGTTAAGTGGATCCTGGTATGTATTATGTAGGGACCTTGCATTATAAGTTCCCTGAGGGCAGGGATGGATGTGAATGTACAATATAGGTAAAGCACCACGTAAATTGTCAGTGCTATATAAATATCTGTAATAAATAATTATTACAAACCCCATGTCTATTTTTATAGCATCAATGCTTGTCATGATTCACTATAAAACCCATTCCCAGCTCTCTCTGTGGCCAACAGAACCCCTTCCTCCTATGTTGAGAAGATGAGGAAATAGTGACGGTTCTGTAGTCTTTCCTGTCCTATGGTGACAACACTACCCTTCCATAGATACAATACAGTCAAGTGAGCATTTTCACTCCAGGACAAGACGACTGTTTGTGACAGGATCACCAGGTGAAAATAATGACATGATATTATATTTATGTTCTTGGATTTACTTTCATACTTACTTAGCTCAGTGAATAAAAAGAAGCTAAAGTAAGCCAAAGTTTACTTTGAATACCCAATTTTTACTTGTACATTATTGGTTGATTGAAGTGAGCACAGCTTTACATATTTCACTAAGGTAAGTGAACTAAGGGAACATCCAGTTTGCTTTACTCACTTAAATAAAAAAAATCCTACTGAATTGTAAATAACCAAAGGTACTAGTACTTTGTTATATAATAAAGTGTTTATAAAATACAATGGATTTTTTTTTATTTTTGATAGTGCAAAAAAACCCATAAGTATGGCAAAGGATCTATATTTAACTGTAGTGTATCTGATGTGACCATCAAGGAATTCCTCTTTTTATTTGATGTGGTGGGCAGCTATTACCACAAAGCCAGAATAATTATTACCACATTTTTAAAGCTCTTAACAAAGATATATTGGGCTATATTCTAACTTATTTGGAAGTAAGTGGGTCGTGGTTAGAGTCCGACTACAGACAGAAACAACATTTTGTGGTTAAGGAAGTGCCCTTTCTGCGCATCTTTCTCAAGTACACTGTCATTCCTAACAGCTAAACAAGTCCCTGGTTTGTATAATTTACCATGTTACGTGATATGCTGTAAATATCATTGGAGTGTATAATTTGCATACATATTTCTTACTAGAGTTTGGCATTTTAAACAAGGCTTGCATGTTAATAAATACAAGTTAAAGTTGAACTTTAATTTGCATATATTTTGCCTTCGCTGGTTCCACCTTTCTCCCCTCATTGATGTATTTTCAGCCCTGATGCAAACAGTGAGCTGGTTCTAAATGCTTTGATGGGTGGATGTCAGTCTGGAGAAGTGGGCATTCCTATGCAGGCTGCATTTGCATGTAAATACATTGCAACTACCTACGTCACTTTCCTCTAAAGGCTGCAGAAGGAAGATGGATTCCGGGGTGCCCCCTCCACCCAAGAGGTTCACCCTTAGAATAGCCATCACCTGACATATCCAACTGACTGTTTTAAGGAAACTAGTGAATTTCAAGAAACAGCTCTTCCAATAACATATACAGTAGTTACTTTGGGAGGACTTCCCATCCAAAGTCATCACTGCAGTCCAGGATCTAAGACTTTGCCTATCCTACTGGCATGTCTGTGATAGAGCATGCCCTGCTTTTCAGCTATGGAAGTGTTGTTAAAGATTTGAACTCTCCATACATTTATAAGGATAATTGACTACATCACAGAAATCTTGCATCATGCAGGATCTAGAAGTATCATGTAAGAGTTTTCCACAGAGCAAACAAAACAAAACATATTTCCCAGGAAACTTTCCTGCTAACCATACAAAACAAATTACTCTGTCTAACAATTTTAGTTAAAAATAGAGATTTTAGTTGCACAACATTTGCAAATACTGTATATGTGAAAGCTGCACTGCCTTGTCAAGGCTTCTTTGTATAGTGCAGTCCTTACTCTAATCTTTGGGAGTTTCTATGTTGGAGTATATATAACAATGGATAAATTAGGGCATGTATGCCTGGAGGAAGCCCATTCTTTCGTAAAGCAAAATTAAAGTCTACAATAAAAAATCTGCATCACTCAGACCTTGGACTTAGCGATTCTCAGGTGACCTGCAAGTGTCTCCTAAATTTGTCAGGAACAATTAGCTGCCTTTTGACCATTTCTGCCTTTGAAGCTAGGCTTCTAAGCTGCTCCAGACTTGGGTCAGTAAGCAGTTCTTCTTCAAAGGCGTCACAACAAATCCTAGCCAATTGTCCAGTGGCAAGTTGTCTTTGTAGAAATTTTGTCCACTGGATCAGCACAAAGAAAGGGGTTTTGGATACCAATCCCTGAGTGTGATGCGTAGATGGGAACTAGATGTCATTCTTTGCCACTTTAGCCTTCACAGTTACCCACACTTTAAGAGTTGCCTTCGTAGGTAGACTAATATTAGGGTTAGAACGCAGGCCTCCAGTTTACGAACTTCGGTGTAAGAGCCAAGCAAGGCTGCCTCCAAGGTAGCCGCAGTGTTAGCTGGTTCTTCTGAGAATCATCAACAGACTGTGACTAGAACTGCAGCCCAATATGATTTAATAAAACATGGGAATGCAAGACTTCCAACAGTGATTGGTAATTTCAAAGTATTTTTAACTACTCTGGGCATAGTACCTTTCCAGGTAAGGAGGTAACTATATTGTCCAGTCTATGGAAAAAGGCACTGGGTATATGTGTCGTGGTGTGCCTAAACAAATATAGAAACTTAGGTAAAATAGACATTTTAATAAGATTAACACAACCAACTGGTGTCAAGCACAGGGACTTCCACACAGTGCATTTCAGATGGGAGACCACTGGGTTTAAATTTAGAAGGATGTAATGTGATAAATCACTATGGATATCAACACCCAAATACCGAAACTGGGAGACCCCCTGCAATGGAGTGGCCATCACTGGCAGGGCAGCTAAAGGTTGAAGGGAAAAGAGAATAGACTTCCCCCAGTTAATGCAGATCCCTGAGTAATTTCCCAAGTCATTAGTAACAGACAAGGACGCTAGTAGTGAGTCATCTGCATCTCTGAGGTACAATAAGGCATCATCAGAGTATAGAGAGATTTTCTCCTCAAATGGACCTATGGCTATCCCATGAACATCCGGGGAGGAACAAAGAAGGATGGCCATAGGCTCAATGGCAAGAGCAGATAGCCCAACGGAGAGTGGGCACCCTTGTTCCCCTGTGGAGACTAAAAGAAGGAGAGAGAGTAGTCCTTTTGTATACTCGAGCTGTTGGAGACATAAGGTCCGTAACTGAGAAATAAAATTAGGGCCAAATCCAAAGCAGCGTAATACCTCCCACAGGTAAGCCCATTCAACTGAATCAAAAGATTTTTCGGCGTCCAGTGAGGCAATCACATTAGACTGGGTAATGTAATAATGTATTAGCATAAGGATAACCTCATTAGGTCTCTTGGCAAAGACCTTGGTCAATATCTTTGCATCTGCATTTAGCAGGGAGATGGAAAGTTAAGGACCACCACAATGATCGCCTGGGCCATAGAGGCTGGGAGTGTACCCTTCTTTAAAGTCTGAACGAACATCTCGTGCAACTAAGGGAGGACAACACTAACCAACGAAAAAGGGAAGATAGAGTAGTTTGACGGGTCAATCCAACTGAAAGTTCTATCAGCGGCCAACCGCAAGTTCCATTGTATGTAGGAGACTGGAAGGATCAAGGATTCCCTCTGCCGAGCATGCAAGATCATCAGGAGGAAACCAGCAGTGCAGCTCCAAAGAATCTCCATATTTAGGACAAAATCAAGGGACAAAGTCCACGTAACTGCAGGAAAGGGGAGATAGTTTAGATTAAACAAAATCCCCCCAGGTCAAGAAGCAGGAGAAAAGTTCCAAAGGATAGTTAGTGTAGTCACTTTTTTAGGAAGGTAACTCCATTACAGTATGAGTAATGGGATATGAATGGAAGTTGAGACTTTTAGATGTATGGGGCTTCAGTTATAGTTCAGTATCCCAGAAAAGGTTTAAATAACATTTGCCAACATTAAACCTATAAACCAGTCCTGAATCATAAAGCGTGGAGTCTGTGGAGGACATCATAGCTAAACTTTGCAGTAAAAGATATTTTTACCACTGCTGGGCTATTTATTTTAAAAAATTATACTGGCGTTTCACCTTAAACAGATGTATCAGTATTGCTCTAAGTCACCTACATAAATAGTTTTGCTGTGAACTGATCGCCAATGACTGATCTTTTCTACTTTAGTTATGAGTGCCATCATTAAATGCTTCATACATGTCATAATATATTTTTGTAAACTATTTGCTGCATGCTGAATGCTTCAAGATATATAGCTAAGAAAGGCAGAAAGGCAAGGCACACAGTTATAACAGACAGCTCTTCTGACCTTGTGGTAAATCTTCAAATGTTATTACCCACTAAAACATTGATATACTTAATCATACTTCAAGTCCCAGCCGCTGAATTGATTTTGCATATTTGTCTGCAGTGGTTTTTGGAGTATAAAATCCACTTATGGTTGCTATGTTTTAGTGCTATTTCCTCACTGGGATGTATGATTAGATGAGAAATTGACTCTTCTTGAAAGCCCCAGGAAAGTACAATACAGAATACAAAGCCAAGATTGCATCTCTGTTCTAAAAATGCACCTGCATGTTTCCAACAGCCATAACATTTTAAATTGATGTAGGACAAGCAGAAAAGGGCTTGTCTACCATTGCCATTTTAATTGCAGTTAATGCATAAACCGGACTAAAATCTTTTACTTTGACTGCATTAGTTTCAATACAGTTTGCAGAAAGCCATACTATACACAAAATGAGGAATGAAGGTCTTTAGAACATGAGGTTGCATTGTAGTAGGAGTTGAGGGGCAGATCAGTGGAAGAGAAGTATGCAATTCAGTGACCCTATAAGGGTTGAGAGATACGTGTCCCAGCTGTATCCGTGTAAATATATAGCATATAGTTTTCTTGCTGGCAGTATTTGTGTGACAATACCCAGGGGCAACTGACCTAAAGGAAGAGTGCAAGTCTATTTACAGTGACCCCTAAAGATCTACCAAAGGAGAAGTAAAATAGAGTCAGAAGGTGACCTGTGATAAATTACAATTAGACACTCAAATTAAAGCTAGATACGGAAAACTACTAACCTCCCAATACCTTAGCGAACTAGTTTACAGCGATCCTGTAAAAAAACTAAATTTGCACTAAAGCAGTGCCCCTGTAAAGCTCAGATAAACAGCTCCTTTGCAAAGTAATTCTCCTGTGAAGTGTCTTATTAAACCAACATTTCTGGGAGTGCTTGGGTTTGTTGTGTCCCTGCTACATTTAGTGCCCCCCATTTGTTATGTCACTACAGGACCAGGGGCGGACTGACAACTCATGGGGCCCCCGGGCAAAAGGGGATCATAGGGCCCCTGTATCCTTGCCCAAACTCAAAAAAGCCTATGAAAAAGATACCAGGGGCATCTTATGGGGCCCCCTACTGACCCTGGGTCCTCGGGCAGTGCCCGTGTTTCCAAATGGTCAGTCCGCCCCTGTACAGGACACAGTATGGCATGGAGGTCAGCAGTTGGAACCTTTGAGCGTGGCAGGAAGCACTTCAGTCTAGGATTTCTTTACAACATAATAGCATTCAGTGGTGTGGTGTGTTTCGTCACACAACTTTGTCTAGAGCATCCTGTTGACAAAGTAATGTGATGAAACGCATTGTGGATGGAGCCAGACAGTGCAGGTGAATTTTTGCAAAGCTGAGCACTCCTTCATTGAGTGGCCAGTTCAGTTCTCTATTGTGAGTGGGAACCCAGCCAACTGCAGGACTTCACTGTGTGTTTCTTTCTGTGTTTCACTGCACTGAAACATTGCATCAATGTGAGCAAATAGATGATTTTATAATAAATGTCCCTTGCAAAACAATATTATACTATGTGAATTTTCTTTGTGGTGACGATCCATCCATCCTCCTGGATTCCTGGAGTGATTGTGCATGCAGATAGTGGAGAATCAATCTCTTGGGTTTAACATAAGTGGATCTTTCCTAGCTTGAGAAAAGACAGATGAGTGGTGAGTGCATGATTGTGAGGTGAACGGATCATGAAGGAATAGTGTATGTTTGAAGACTCACTGAGTGAACAATTTTCTATTTTATATGAATTATATAAGAGAAACAATTTCATTCACTTTAGAATTGTCTAGAACAGTGGTGGGCAACCTTTTTTTCAACTGAGCCAAATCTCGCCAAAACCACGATTGAAATTTATTTTGAGAGCCACATTTTTAAAACTGAAAATACATCCCCCATATAGTAATTCATCCCCCATAGTAATTCATCCCCCATAGTAATTCATCCCCCATATAGTAATTCATCCCCCATATAGTAATTCATCCCCCATAGTAATTCATCCCCCCTATAGTAATTCATCCCCCATAGTAATTCATCCCCATATAGTAATTCATCCCCCATATAGTAATTCATCCCCCATAGTAATTCATCCCCCATATAGTAATTCATCCCCCATAGTAATTCATCCCCCATAGTAATTCATCCCCCATAGTAATTCATCCCCCATATAGTAATTCATCCCCCATAGTAATTCATCCCCCATATAGTAATTCATCCCCCATAGTAATTCATCCCCCATAGTAATTCATCCCCCATATAGTAATTCATCCCCCATATAGTAATTCATCCCCATATAGTAATTCATCCCCCATAGTAATTCATCCCCCATAGTAATTCATCCCCCATAGTAATTCATCCCCCATATAGTAATTCATCCCCCATAGTAATTCATCCCCCATATAGTAATTCATCCCCCATAGTAATTCATCCCCCATATAGTAATCATCCCCCATAGTAATTCATCCCCCATAGTAATTCATCCCCCATATAGTAATTCATCCCCCCTATAGTAATTCATTCCCCATATTGTGTCAATTCACTTACCTTTGCTCCGCGCGTTCCTCTCGCCGTGTTCCCGCACCGTTCCGGTCTTCAGGGCGGACTGTGAGAGGAGAGGAGTTTGTCACGCTGCCCCGCCTACATCCTGACAGCCAATGTTTGCCACGCTCCGCGGGCCGGATTAAAAGGTCCGCCGGGCCGTAGTTTGCCCATTGCTGGGCTAGCTGCAGAGTCCTGACTTTTGGGGCGGCCACCCGAGAGGAGGGAGGGGAGCGGGCGCCCGGCACACAGAAGAGCCGCATTAAAGTTTGTAAAGAGCCGCATGTGACTCGCAAGCCGCGGCTTGCCGACCACTGGTCTAGAACACTGCTGATTTTTCTAATTATACTTGGACTTTTCATTATTTCTGGGTGTGTTTTATGGATACTAATTATCACTTTTGTTTTTTGTATGTGTTTTTTTTAATCATTCCTGTGCAATTTTTACACCAACTTATGCCCACCCCCTCAAACATTTTGTACTTAACAATGGTCATGGTTTTCCTTGGTAGCCTCAAGGTATGAAATGATCTCCCCAGATTCAATCCTGCCACCTGTATCCATGTGCTTGCATGTTCTCTAGGCCATGAGAACAGGCAATGCATTCCCTCTTCTTTTACTATAATTTGTTTTTTTTATTTCCATATGTCTATTTGTTGTTGTCCTATTTCTGGTGTTTATGATCTCAATCATCTCCAGAGAAATGTATGTTTTTGTCTTCTTCCAATGGACATTGCTAATGTGCTTTTTTGTGAGCCTAGGTCATGTTGATGGTGCCCTCTGTAATTGATTAATTCAGTGTTAGACTATGCTGTTCCCATTACCCTTTCTGTCTTCTGTGCATGTCGTATTGATCCTTATTCTTTGTTAGCTATAACAATGCTACACTTCAGCCCAGTGTTTTCTTGGTGCCTTATCACTTGTGTTTGTTTGGTTCCTCCTGCCTTGCTCCAGTGATAAACTGCCCTATACTTTAACCTGAGAAGCACCAACACATCTAGAACTTTTGGAATGGGCTTTATTGAACATAAAAAGCCCTGTAAAGGAAGATGGGTTACACAAGAAAATGCAACAATGGAAAGAACGTATTAATCATAAGTAACAGCAATTCAATGCAGACAGGATTAAAGCAATTCACAATGAACAATATTAAAATCATTTCAACAACTGAAACTTAAATAGAGAGCAACCTTTCTGAGAGTCCCTATCTGTGACTGAGCCACTGGCCAGTGGAGGGTGTTGGGCCCTTTCCTTTAACTTGAGTTGGAGTGCTCACTCCCCAAATAGGAGATTTGTAATTTGCAGAGTAAGGGATGAACTGTAGAGTACCCTCTAGCAAAAAGCCTTTCTCAAGCAAAAAGCAGCAAAAATAACAAAACAGTACAACAAGACGGCCAGTAGGCATCTCACCTCCCTGGTACATTGGTGCAGATCTCCCAATTACAGTCATTCCAAGGCCACTCCCTACCAGGGGCAGACTGACAACTCATGGGGCTCCCGGGCAATAGGGGATCATGGGGCCCCTGTGTCCTTGCCCAAACTCAAAAAAGCCTATGAAAAAGGTACCAGGGGCATCTCATGGGGCCCCCTACTGACCCCGGGCCCTTGGGCAGTGCCCAAGTTTCCAAATGGTCATTCTGCCCTTGCTCCCTACTGAGTAGATTCAGGCAAAAAACAGCCAGCCAGAGTTCGGGATTACCTCTCAAGTCTGCAACTCTTGGTCTCTCTGCAGTCTCTCAGTGCACAGCACAGTCTTGGAGAACACCTTCTTGGGTCTGTAGCTCTCTTAGGTCTGTAGCTCTCTCTTTCTTGGAGCAACCTGGATCAATAGCATAGTGACTCACTCTCCAGCAGCATATTGTACCCTGAGTCACACTGAAACAGTGGTACAGTACACAGTTTTCAGTATCCGTACAGTGATACTGTATCTGGTGAGCACAGCAAGCAACGCATTGCAGCAGTAGCACAGGAACAGCAGTATATATCCTTGGCATCCCTAGCAGACTGACGCAAGACACCACACAGCAGCTATATGGTTCTCCAGGTCCTGAGCCCCCTCCTTGGGCTCACTGATGCCCCTGGACACACACCACCTTCACCAGCAGTGTCCTCCCTGGCCTCTCTGCTCTGGGTGAGCTCCTCTCCAGACCATGCCATGGCCAATAGAAATTATTTCCCTGTCTCATTGCTAAAGGCCAGCTCAGTCCCTGGCTGCAATGGCAACTAGTAAAGTCCTCCTTGGCTCTCCTTCCTCCATGCAGTGTCTATCAAGGCAGGGAAGGGAGCAATGAGCAGTGCAGCTGTGGAGAAATGCTCTGTGGACACTACAAAAGCTATAGTCCGGTTTGGATGTTAATACATATGTAGGGATCTCCTGTCCATTGCTGTCTTTATTTGTGAATGGCTGTGCTGCTTAATGTCACAAAGTTATTTATGTATATCACTTCCTATCTCTTTGTGACTGGGTTAGAAACCCCAGAGGAAGTAAGGAGAGAGAGAGAGAGATTGAAACCACATATCCCTATGGAAGAACTTAAGAATTGTTGCTAATCCAGACCAGAATCAGGGAATATTAGGCAAGTACACCTATGTTAACGGTTTACTATATCTATATATATATATATATATATATATATACAGTTGCAAGAAAAAGTATGTGAACCCCTTGGGATTACGTGGAGTTTTGCATGAATTGGGCATAAAATGTGCTCTGAACGTCATCTAAGTCACAACAATAGAAGAACACAGTCTGCTGAACATAATACTACACAAACATTAGATGTTGCCATGGTTTAATTGCACATAACATGTAAACATTTACAGTGCAGGGAGGAAAAAGTATGTGAACCTTTGGACTTAATAACTGGTTGACTCTCCTTTGGCAGCAATAACTTCAACCAAACGTTTCCTGTAGTTGCAGATCAGACCTGCACAACGATCTGGAGTAATTTTGGACCACTCCTCTTCACAAAACTGTTTCAGTGTAGCAATATTCTTGGGATGTCTGGTGTGAATCGCTCTCTTAAGGTCATGCCACAGCATTTCAATCGGGTTGAGGTCAGGACTCTGACTGGGCCACTCCAGAAGGCGTATTCTGTGCTGTTGCAGCCATTGTTTTGTTGAATTACTTGTATGCTTTGGGTCATTGTCCTGTTGCATCACCCATCCTCTGCGGAGCTTCAGTTGGTGGACAGATGGTCGTACATTTTCCTGCAAAATGTCTTGATAAACTCTGGAATTCATTTTCCCATCAATGACAACAATCCGTCCAGGCCCTGAGGCAGCAAAGCAGCCCCAAACCATTATGCTCCCTCCGCCACGTTTTACAGTGGGGATGAGGTTTTGATGTTGGTGTGCTGTGCCTTTTTTTCTCCACACATAGTGTTGTGTGTTCTTCCCAAACAACTCAATCTTGGTTTCATCTATCCACAGTATATTTTGCCAGTAGTGCTGTGGAACACCCAGGTGCTCTTTTGCAAACTTCAAACGTGCTGCAATATTCTTTTTGGACAGCAATGGCTTCCTCCGTGGTGTCCTCCCATGTACTCCATTCTTGTTTAATGTTTTCCTTATTGTAGATGTGTCAACAAAAATGTTAGCATGTGCCAGAGATTTCTGTAGGTCTTTAGCTGACACTCTGGGATTCTTCTTTACCTCATTCAGCATTCTGCGCTGTGCTCTTGCAGTAATTTTTACAGAACGACCACGCCTAGGGAGAGTAGCAACAGTGCTAAACATTCTCCATTTGTAGACAGTCTGTCTTACCATGGACACATGAACATCAAGGCTTTTGGAGATACTTTTGTAACCCTTTTCAGCTTCATGCAAGTCAACAATTGATCGTAGGTCTTCTGAGAGCTCTTTTCTGTGAGGCATGGTTCACATCACACAGTGCTACTTGAAACCAGTAAACCCAAAACAGGTGTGTGTTTTTCAAGGGCAGGACAGCTGTCAGCAACACATCCAATATCATCACACTGACTGGAGTCAAGGTTGGCTCATTCTTGGCTCCAATTAGCTCTGGGAGAAGTCATTAAGCTAGGGCCTCACATACTTTTTCCTCCCTGCACTGTGAATGTTTACATGTTATGTGCAATTAAACCATGGCAACATCTAATGTTTGTGTAGTATTATGTTCAGCAGACTGTGTTCTTCTATTGTTGTGACTTAGATGACGTTCAGAGCACATTTTATGCCTAATTCATGCAAAACTCCACGTAATCCCAAGGGGTTCACATACTTTTTCTTGCAACTGTATATACATATATATATATACACACACTATATCCCAGCAGTGAGTACACCCCTCACATTTTTGTACATATTTTATTCTATCTTTTCGTGTGACAACACCGAAGAAGATATACTTAGCTACAATGTAAAGTAGGGAGTGTACAGCTTGTATAACAGTGTAAATTTGCTGTCCCCTCAAAATAACTCAACACACAGTCATTATCATCTAAACCGCTGGCAACAAAAGTGAGTACACCCCTGAGTGAAAATGTCCAAATTGGGCCCAAAGTGTCAATATTTTGTGTGGCCATCATTATTTTCTAGCCCTGCCTTAACCCTCTTGGGCATGGAGCTCACCAGAGCTTCACAGGTTGCCACTGGAGCCCTCTTCCACTCCTCCATAATGACATTACGGAGCTGGTGGATGTTAGAGACCTTGCGCTACTCCACCTTTCCATTTGAGGATGCCCCACAGATGCTCAATAGGGTTTAGGTCTGGAGACATGGTTGACCAGTCCATCACCTTTACCCTCAGCTTCTTTAGCAAGGCAGTGGTCGTCTTGGAAGTGTGTTTGGGGTTGTTATCATGTTGGAATACTGCCCTGTGGTCCAGTCTCCGAAGGGAGGGGATCATGCTCTGCTTCAGTATGTTACAGTACATAAAAATGGGAAAGGAACAGCGCTAGGTGTCTAATAATGGTAAGATGAATGAGTATAAGGATTATAAAGATGATTAATAGAGCCGCTAGCATAGAAAGTAAACCTCAAAAAACTTCGAATAATAGATCATAAAATATGCAGCGCTCCTAAATATGGTCTCAAAATCCACAGAAACCTATTGACATATAATGTTCTAAATATACCATTAAATATGAAGTATATAAAACTGGTGACTTCTGTGGTGCATCCCTGGTTAGGGAACCGGAACAAAGTTCGTGACTCTTGTGTTGAACAAGCTGGAAGAAGTTTGCACTAACCAGATATATCAGCAAATGGAGCATGGAGTAATTAAGACCTACTCCTGGTACTCTGGAAGAAAGCCACTGGAGAGGATGATGTCATCTGATCACTCGCCACTAGATGTCATGTTCCCAGGACAGCAGGACGATGATTCCAGAAATGCACAACAGCCAGTAAGGAGATGAATCCAGTAAGCCAGCCAGCATCACACAGGAGACCAAGAGAAACCAGGCACCTTCAAAAAGCCCAGGCTCCCTCCAATAAAGAGAGCCACAGGCCAGAAGCTTTGATAGTGTAGTATTGCATTTAATAAGTGGTAATTCAAATTACAAGAGAAACAACACTTACAAAATTGGTCACAGGAACAAAGGGCAGCTAAAGGATATGTCCAGACAGTGGGGGGGCACCTCCCTGACGCGTTTCGTGTCAACACACGTTTTCTCCTTTGAAAACGTGTGTTGACACGAAACGCGTCAGGGAGGTGCCCCCCCACTGTCTGGACATATCCTTTAGCTGCCCTTTGTTCCTGTGACCAATTTTGTAAGTGTTGTTTCTCTTGTAATTTGAATTACCACTTATTAAATGCAATACTACACTATCAAAGCTTCTGGCCTGTGGCTCTCTTTATTGGAGGGAGCCTGGGCTTTTTGAAGGTGCCTGGTTTCTCTTGGTCTCCTGTGTGATGCTGGCTGGCTTACTGGATTCATCTCCTTACTGGCTGTTGTGCATTTCTGGAATCATCGTCCTGCTGTCCTGGGAACATGACATCTAGTGGCGAGTGATCAGATGACATCATCCTCTCCAGTGGCTTTCTTCCAGAGTACCAGGAGTAGGTCTTAATTACTCCATGCTCCATTTGCTGATATATCTGGTTAGTGCAAACTTCTTCCAGCTTGTTCAACACAAGAGTCACGAACTTTGTTCCGGTTCCCTAACCAGGGATGCACCACAGAAGTCACCAGTTTTATATACTTCATATTTAATGGTATATTTAGAACATTATATGTCAATAGGTTTCTGTGGATTTTGAGACCATATTTAGGAGCGCTGCATATTTTATGATCTATGTTACAGTACATGTTGGCATTCATGGTTCCCTCAATGAACTGTAGCTCCCCAGTGCCGACAGCACTCATGCAGCCACAGACCATGACACTCCCACAACCATGCTTGACTGTAGGCAAGACACACTAGTCTTTGTACTCCTCACCTGGTTGCTGCTGCACACGCTTGACACCATCTGAACCAAATCAGTTTATCTTGATGTCATCAGATCACAGGACATGGTTCCAGTAATCCATGTCCTTAGTCTGCTTGTCTTCAGCAAACAAGGCTTTCTTGTGCATCATCTTTAGAAGAGGCTTCCTTCTGGGATGACAGCCATGCAGACCAATTCAATGCAGTGTGCGGTGTATGGTCTGAGCACTGACAGGCTGATTCCCCCCACCCCTTCAACCTCTGCAGCAATGCTGACAGCACTCATACGTCTATTTCCCAAAGACAACCTCTGGATATGACGCTGAGCATGTGAAATCAACTACTTTGGTCAACCATGACGAGGCCTGTTCTGAGTGGAACCTATCCTGTTAAACCGCTGTATGATCTTGGCCACCATGCTGCAGCTCAGGTTCAGGGTCTTGGCAATCTTCTTATAGCCTAGGCCATCTTTATGTAGAGTAACAATTCTTTTTTTCAGATTCTCAGAGTTCTTTGCCATGAGGTGCCATGTTGAACTTCCAGTGACCAGTATGACAGAGTGAGAGCGATAACACCAAATTTAGCATACCTGCTTCACATTCACACCTGAGACCTTGTAACACTAACGAGTCACGTGACACCAGTGAGGGAAAATGGATAACTGGGCCCAATTTGGACATTTTCACTTAGGGGTGTACTCACTTTTGTTGCCAGCGGTTTAGGCATTAATGGCTGTTTGTTGAGTTATTTTGAGGGGACAGTAAATTTACACTGTTATACAAGCTGTACACTCACTACTTTACATTGTAGCAAAATGTCATTTCTTCAGTGTTGTCACATGAAAAGATATAATAGATTATTTACAAAAATGTGAGGGGTGTACTCACTTCTGTGAGATACTGTATTTTTATTTCATGTGCACTATACCAGATAGAGTATGTGATACAGTGTTTGTGTGCATGTGTGTGTATGTGTGTGTGTAGTGGTCACCTTGCTGTTTGTTAATAGGAGTCTGTTTATTTTCAATAAAGTTTCCATGCAGCTCTTGTTTTTTTAGTTACTGTAATCTTGTCACTTCTGGCCTTGGATTCTATAGCTAAATGTAGCTCAGGGCTCAATAACCAGCAGAGGCTAGAACCAGGTTAGGCATCCAACGTCCCAGACGTAGAGGTCCGGTTGCATGGCAGATTAAAGAAAGACTGACTCTGAGTTCCAGTTTCACAGCATGGTTTCTGCTGGTGAGAAACTACATTCCAGGCTGGTTGCACAATGATTGGAGGATCTTCCCGTCATCAACCTCAGAGGGCCCTGCAACTGGACTTTGCTGCAAAATGTATCTAGAGTTATTTTTATTAATAACAATATATGCTTGGTTATATGTGCACATATAAACCAGGAATCCTATTAGGCCCTTTGTTTATATTACCTGTTTGTATATTGGACGTGTGTACTGTTATTAATCCCTTCTTATATAGAGCTTCAATTATTCCCATACTGTTGTGTATCTACAGTATATGCCCATGGTTAATGCTATATAATGACTTCTCCTTATGTGTTTGATTAGATTACTTAATTAATTAATTTCCCAGAAAGGGAAACCTCTTTGTACGCAGAGGCCCTTTCCTGGCTGGAGGCACTGCCAACCTTATTCTGGTTCTCTTATTTACCTACAGGATTAGTTCATTATCCTGGTTGGGAAGGGCCATTTTCCATAACCCCCCCGAAAAAAGGGCTACACATAATATCACTATAGCTCAAAGGAAAAATATTTCCACAAACAATAAGATGTACTGCTCAGCTGGAAACAGAATAAATTTAGGGTTTGTTTAAAAGAAAGCACAGTGCTTGTAGAAAGAAACTTTGTTGCGTACCCCTCAATACAGAAACTTAGGACACCCATTTTCCACTTTCTAGGGATACTGCAGGTAAAAACTAATATCATTGCTCAGCTTTTCTAGCTATGCAACAATTGAACTGTTAAGTTGACAGAGATATTATAAACAATAGAACTCTTAAGGGATGGGGTGCTGCAAATGACTTCTCTGCCAGTCAAACTGGGAACAAAATGCAGATTATTACTGCGGCATACATTTGTATATATGACCACAATTTGCTCAGCCGAGAAAAACAATAATGCTTGGCACTGACATTACATCAGAACATCAGTACACCTCTTGAAGCCCTTTGAATGTGCTGCAGAAATTGCTACTCCTTTTTATGTGCCTATTCCATCTTGCTTTATCCTTGTAGGCTTATATGAGAAAGATGAGTGATTACATAATGAATACGTTCTGTCACCTCTTTGAAATTTTGTTGCCCCAAACTTTTGGCAAGGTGGGTTTTCTGGAAATCAAGGCCCAAACTGTACCACTTCAGATCAAATGCACAACACAAATCTCCCTAGTGCAGTTCTTTTATTTTCATTAGACTAACTAGCACCTGGGCTTTCCCTACTGTCACTAGAGAGGCTAATGCAGGCCATAGACATTTTGAAAACCGTCCGTTTTAAAAAAAAAAAAAACGAAAAATCGGTCATTCAATAGGCCAACATTACCACCAACGGTAAAAAAAATCATCCGATTTTCGTCCTGTCTACGGCCAGCATTTAATTACTTCTGACCCTGCAGAGAGCTCCACTATTATATTTGACATGAAAAAGTATTGCGGTTGTAACAATGTATCTATTTGTATCCATTTCGGATACAGATGTTTTTATTTGGATACAAATAGATACATTGTTGCAACCGCAATACTTTTTCATGTCAAATATAATAGCGGACTGGAATTCTTCTTTTTCTTCTTCTTCTTCTTTTTCTTCTTCTTCTTATTTTTCTTCTTCTTGCAGGTCACGGCTCATGCGCAGATTTTTTATCAGTAAAAAGATTGGCCGATTTGCCCATCATTGCTGGGAAAATTGGCCGATTGGCAAAATCGGCCGATTTTCTTCCAATTTCACCGATAAAAAAAAGTGTCAAAGTCCCGAAAAACAGCCGACCAATTGACCCACTAACGGTGCAAAAATCAGCCGATTTTTTTTTCTTTTTTTTTTTTTGGCTGATTTTCAACCCGTCTATGGCCTACATAAAGTCAGATGTCCACATTTCATATTAGGTGTAAAATCCTTTTTATTCTATACATCCTTTTTTGAACTTATTAAGCATGGGGAACTTTGTAGACAAGTGTAAGAAAAGAAAATACAAAGTCAATGTTGCAGCTATAAAAAGATGTGCATTTACATACTGAGCACAATGCATAATTAATGAACCATTTAAATAATAAATAAATGTAGCTAAAGGAAAAAAAGCTTTTGAGGGAATCTACTGCGAAGAAGATGACTGCAGGATCTTTGCTCTAACATTTCACTTGACGTAATTAAACAGATTTCACAGGGGACACATTTTCCTGTCTGACATTGCGTCTCTCATGAGACTTCTAGTGTGTTTTAGACAACAAGGTTGTTGTAATCAGAAGTATATGAAGCTCACTGATGCAATTAGACTAATACATGTATATTTCATATGGCTCAATAAGCTTCTGCTTTCGCTTCACCACGCAAGCTCTAAACTAAATGCAATCTTAGGTATTGATACATAGTGCTTAGCACCATTATTGCTTGATAATAATGCATTATATATAAAACAAAAAAAATTGACAGGCCTTACTTTGTCCTAAAGGTTCCCATAACGGCAAATCCAGCAACCTTAGACTTAAAGAACAACTCCAGAAATCATCTTTTTTCTACACTTACATTAGTCCAGCTTGGCTGGACATTCAGCGAATCCAGCAGGAAGACCGCAAACCCCTGAACATGGCACCGGACCCCATTGAAGTCTATAGGAGGTGAATCTGTCATTTTTTTTATAGCCTTTTTCAATTTGCAGGATATTGTTTAAAAAAAACATGTAGCAATGCAAAAAATAAAATAAAGGTAATTTTTAAAAGAAAAAAATCAAGCACTGTGATGTATTGTAACACTCTAAGCACACCAGCGCACATGCATTGATGTGCACCATAGCTTGCGCCTACTAGTGTAAAAGTGCCCTGGGTGGCCAGGAAAGAAATGGGGGTCAGTGAGACTGCAGCCCCTCCAGCATGAACCACACGAGACCCAATGCCTTTACCACTGAAAGGGGGTAAAACTTCCCCCCCTTTTAAGGCATCATGTGCCCATGTTGAGAGGATATAAGCTCCATCTCTACTTTCCATTTGAGTACAGGGAACATTAATATCCCATATTACACATTCCTAAAAGAAAATAAGGGCCAATTCACTCTATGTGTGGTGACAGTCGTTTTACCGCATTGTAAAACATCTGTGACCGCAGGAACAATTGTTTCCTATGTGTCCCTTTCACACTGCAACACAGCCTAGCACTGCGCTGCAGCATGCTGCAGTAAAATGCAGACATGCTGTATTTTATCACAGTGTACAGGGCAGAATCGCACTGTCGGACAGCGCAGTGCATCACAATGCCCGACATTGCAGTGAATGGAGTGTACGTATTGTACATTTCACATAAAGTTTGTTAAAAAAAAAAAGAGAGCCTTGCAATGCACTGGTCACTGAATCGCACATCACACTGCACCCTAGCAACACAGAGCATCTGGAACGGTGAATCACTCCAGCTGCTTTACAATTTATTGGCTGTATAGTGTGATTTCGCCATTAAAAATAAATACAAACAATCCTTGACAACATAAATACAAGACACCTTGATAACATTTATTAGTCCCAGTGTAAATCCGTCAATTATATCACCCAGCATTGTAGGTCCTTGACAATCACGATGACTGGCTGCACAACTATGTGTCCATCCCAAACCCTAAGATGATGGTATTCAGTTTCCTAAAGTAGTGCGTATTATAAATAATTGTCATTTCTTTATTTTTAAAAATACTATATTCACTTTTTTTTCATTATTTGTTGCATCTCGGTGCTGTTGATCTCCAGCAGCCCTGCTTCTGCCACTTCCTGTCTACATGCATGCAGTTCAGTGATGGCTACATGTCATTGCTCAGGGCTGGTTTCATGATGGTGACAACCTTGCCCTGCACAATAAGCATCAGCAGAGTTTGTTACTAGGCCTCACCAGAAGTGCAATGTATTAATTGATGCAGGACAGCAATTGAGAGACAGGAAGACAGTGTAGTCACACTATAACAGGACATGCTTCAACAAGGATCTTAATGGCAGGATCATCAAGCATATATTTAATGAAAGCTGCTGATTTAAAAGCATTGAACATTACTTTAAAAATTACATTAATGTGTTAAAGATATTGGTGATTAGGTCTACCTATACTATAGCCAGTTTTCAAATATTATTCTGTAAATTCTAGCTGCAGAGCATCTATCATTTTTTGTTATTGCTGGAAGAAAGTCTTGGTTTAAGAAGCAAAAGACTAAAGGTGAATCCAAAGGCTATGTCGGTCTGGAATCTGGATTTTGCATGTTATCCCTGTGCCTGTGTGGGTTTCCTCCAGGTCCTTTGGTTTCTTCCCACACTCCAAAGACATGCTGGTAGGTGAATTGGCCCTAGTATGTATGAATGTGAGTTAGGGACTTTAGATTATAAGCTCCTTGAGGGCAGAAACTGATGTACAATATACAGTATATGTAAAGTGTTGTGTAAATTGATGGGGCTATATAAGTACTTGTAATAAATAAATAAATAATAAGGGTGAGCTATTTGCTGTAAACCAATACCTCCCAACTTTAGAACCTGAGAATAAGGGACACTTTAGAGAGACACTGACCATGGTGTGTGCTGAATGCCGAAAGAGATTTAGCACAAATTAAATTCACCATCTGAATACACTGACCCCTTTTTCCTTGCAAACACACTCTCCTTCCCTACACCCTGCTCCCCCTGTGCACACATTGTCCCCCATTCTCCCACACACATTGCCCCCCTCTGTGTAAACATTGCCCCCATACATATTGCCCCCTGCATACATTAGGGGGTTAAGGGTGATTTGAGGGAGACATTGTGACCTGTCACCCCTCTCCCATTCCTGCAGAATATCACTCCTGTCACCCCGCTCCCAGCCCAGCAGAGGATTGCTCCTGTCACCCCACTCCCAACCCTACATAACATTGCTCCTGTCACTCCGCTCCCAGCCTAGCAGAGGTTTGCTCCTGTCACCCCACTCCCAACCCTGCAGAACATCACTCCTGTCACCCTTCTCCCATTCATGCAGAATATCACTCCTGTCACTCCGCTCCCAGCCCAGCAGAGGATTGCACCTTTCACCCCACTCCTAACCCTGCATAACATCGCTCCTGTCACTCTGCTCCCAGCCCAGCAGAGGTTTGCTCTTGTCACTCCACTCCCAACCCTGCAGAACATCACTATTGTCACCCTTCTCCCATTCATGCAGAATATCACTCCTGTCACCCATCTCCCAGCCTTGCAGAGCATCGCTCCTGTCACCCCATTTCCAACCCTGCATAACATCATTCCTGTCACCCCACTCCCAGCTCTGCAGAACATTACTCCTGTCACCCCACTTCCATTCCTGCAAAACATCACTCCTGTCACACTCACTCCTGTCACACCTCTTTCATTCGGAATACCACTCCTTTCATTCTTCTCCCAGCCCTATAGATCATCACTCCTGTAACCCTGCTCCAAGCCTTGTGGTACATCACTCCATCACGCCTACTCCCAGCTCTGCAGAACATCATTCCCATCACTCTGCTCCCATTCCTGCTGAACATCACTCCTGTCACCCCTCTCCCTGCCCTGAAGATCATCACTTCTGTTTCCCTGCTCCAAGCCCTGCAGAACATTACTCCTATCCCTGGAATACATCACATGGGGAGATGGCAATGGGGAGAGGGCATTGTTAGTAAACAAAGGAACTTGCCACAACTCTAACTGTGCTGGTTGGCCCCTCATACCACAGAGCTCTTCTGAGCCTCCTCCATATGGCTGCAAAAGCTCTCAGTCAGAGCTCCATCCACCAGTAGCCCGACTAGCCTCTCCCCCCGAAGGACAGGACAAGAACTGCAGAAAAACTAGGAGTAAGAGAGAAGTCTGAGTCCAAAGTGGGTGATTCTCCACCTTGGCAGCCTGACAATGTAGAGGCAGAAGAGACTCCCACACCAGATGCACACTCTGCAGCATGGCACCAGAAGTGGTTAGTGCCTCTTCTGCCTTTACTTGGACTCAAGAGTGACGGGCAGCGAGGTACGAGATACTGCCCAGATCTGCGGGAAGTCGGAATGTTGTTAAAAACACAGGACAGTCCCACAAAATTCCGCAGTTGTGTATTTAGTGCAGTTTTAAAGTTGAATAAAATGTTACCCAGATGACTTTTAGTTTGCTAAAGCACTTTTTACCATAAACAATTGTCGATTTATTAAAACAAAATACTATTGCCATCTTTTTATACCATTTGCTGCATCCTAGCATTGCTGATCTCATGCAGCCTCTTTGCAGAAAATTTCTGTTAACATGCATACACTTCAGCACTGGCTGCATAGCTTTTCTCAGGTCTAGTTTTCAATGTGAGAGTGGACAATGCATAATTAGAGACTTGCAGTCTCCATTGGAGGCCCATGTGACATGGTGACAATAAAGCATGATCTGTAGACAGAGTAGAGTACTGTCACCTTATACCAGGAAGTGCCTTAACAAGGACTTTAATGGCAGTATGAGTTGTTGTTATTTTAATGAGAGCTCCAGATTTAAACATAATGGAAATGACTTTTGAAACAATGTTAACATGTTAAAGACTATATGTGATATTAGTGATTAGATTTACATCTACTCTAAGTTTACAAAACATGTTGCAATTTGAGTGCACAGCCTCATTTAAGTTTTCCAAAATTATGCAATACAGACAGGCCCTTTCACTAGTTGTTGGTAGATCTAAAGGAAATTGTACAGTCAGATTGTGTGGTGACCTTTATGCTGGCCTTACACCTGTAGAATTTTAATGAGAAAGCATAAAAAATTTTCAGCCGAGCATTGTCCTTTTGTAGACTCACCTAATTTTTATTGCTATATCGAAAAATTAGTAGAATGGGACTTTTGAGGCACACTATTTCCGACTGACCTATAGCAGAAATACTGCTACAGGGCGGCACGGGTGCGCAAGATGATGTATATATACGTGATTTCGCATTTCCGGGTATGGGGCACGCGTGCCCTACCCGCGCTGCCATTCACGATCGAGGCTGTCAATCACCGGGTCCCGGCCTGTGATTACTTGCTGGCGCCTGGTGATTACCGAGGATCTCCGACGGGGAGAACTGTTTTGTTTACTAATAGTTCTCCTCCCTGTCAGCTCGGGCACAGTGCTCTGGATGGCTGTGCACAGCACAGCCATCCAAAGCAGTGTGCTTACAGTGAAGCACACAGACACCGCCCCCTAGTAAAACACACCCAGCACACAGTTAATCCTTTGATTGCCCCTCATGTTAAACCCTTCCTGCCCAGTGCCATTAGTACAGTGTGAGTGCTTTATTTTTAGCCCTGATCACTGTATTGGTGTCACTGGGGATGTCAGTGACACCAAGTCAGTTTCCCCCCAGTGTCAGAATGTCCGCCGCAGTCACACTAGACGTCACTGATCGCCGCTATTACTAATGAAAAAAAAATATTAAAAGTAAAAATCCCACTATATATTTCACGTAAACCAATTAATTTACACATATTGGGATTTTTTTTAGCAAAGAAGTGTAACAGAATACATTTTGGCCTACATTTATGACGAAATTTGATTTTTACAAATTTTTTTGACTGGACATATTTAATAGCAAAAAGTCAAAAATATTGTTGTTTCTCAAAATTGTAGGTTTTTTTTTTTTATAGCGCAAAAAATACAAAAGGTAATCAAATACCACCGAAAGAAAGCTCAATTCGTGGGAAAAAAGGACGTATATTTAATTTGAGTGCAGCATTGCATGACCACGCAATTGCCAGTTAAAGTAACGTAGCTCCGTAATGCAAAAAATGGCCTGGTCAGGTCAGGAAGTGGTTAAAATAAATTTTTATTTCATTCATATATAAAAGAGAAGGTATTTGACCAAACTGCATCATCAATTACATCTAAAAATGTTTCAACAGCTTTACACAATAAAAGAAAATATCACTCATATGATATATCGCATTCAAGAAGTAATGTGTAAAGAAATGCCCAACACATTTCTTGGACAAATTCCACTTCTTCAGGAGCCAATTTATACATCAATATTCTAAGACAATAACAATCAAAATTAGTACAATTAACATAAATAATAGTTAACATCCCACTATAAGAGATAAGAGCAAAAAACCTAAGAGACACACAAAGGGTGGGGGGTAGGAGAGGGGGAGGGGGCAGAACAAAAGTGGGGCACAGTACTCACAGTACAGTACTCACAGTACCAGAGTCCCCCCCCAATAAATAAATGCATTGGAACTTTTTGAGTTATACCCCTGAACTTTAATAAAATTAAGTTATAGCTGGACCTCTCGGGATCAGGGGCGGACTGACCATTTGGAGGACCCGGGGTCAGTAGGGGGCCCCATGAGATGCCCCTGGTACCTTTTTCATAGGCTTTTTTGAGTTTGGGCAAGAACACAGGGGCCCCATGATCCCCTATTGCCCATCCCCATGATCCCCTATTGCCCATGAGTTGTCAGTCCGTCCCTGCTCGGGATCCAGAAGATTACTGATGTTGGCTGGGGGCAGTCGAGGGGACTGAGCAGCAAGGGTTAATCTGTGGCACCGAACTAGCAGTCCTCGCATGAGAATACAGTGTCAGTGAGAAACCTGGATGTGGGCACTCATGTGAGTATAATTTTCTTTACCGGATACAAAAAACACCTGGCAGGATCTGTTAGAGAGGGATTGGAGGGAGGAATGGCAAGGATATATTTGATCTGAGTTTGACTTTAAGTTGTACATGCACTTTAAAGTAGAAGTTATATTTTTGTTTATTTATTTTACATACACTAGAGTATGAAAACTGCTTTCAGTTTTTTGTACTATCTGTGACCTTGTGATGAGACAAAGGGTAAAGCCCATCAGTACTCCTTCTTCAAATAGATCATGAACTGCTTGCATAGTGATGTGGATGGAATAGAGTATAAGTAATGCAAAATACTATTCTGACATTAATGGTAATTGTCAGTATAAGATTGCAATTTATGTGTGATCTTTTCCAAAATTCTTTTTGGAAATTATTAAGATAATGCCAGTTAACAAAGAAGTATTTGTGCCATTTAGAGAATGCCAAAACAAAGAGCTCAGTTAATATGCACTTTGCTGTTGGAGGTGCAGTTTGTTCTTTGTTGATTACATTAAGGAATACAATACGCAGATGTCTTACTTGTAGCAGCCAGAAAGCAAGTAGTTCAATATTGTTTAGAAGCAAAAGGCGAAATCACAGCTGCAATAAATTGAATTCATAATCTAGATAGATTGTCTTGTTTACCAGAACTCTGCATTTATGTTTTACCTACAATGACAGATTAAAGCAACAAAGGTAGTTTCAAGGCAAATATACAAACCTACAATTTAAGAAAAATAAACATAAGCTATAATTTTTTTTTGTTACGTACTACCAGAATGTATGTAATTGAAAGAATAAAACATTTACAATCCTTATTGTGTTTGAATGTAAGATTGACTGAAAATGCTGAAACTGTGTTTGACAATTATGAAACAAAGATGGAATGGGTCAATAATTACAAATAGTATAATGTAGTGACTGCTTAGCAGCATGTACAATATACCCGTCCAGATAAGTCACATTCACATAAACTGCCTGCTGTATGCAGAACTAGATTGCATGCTCATGCATAAGAGCAGTGACCTGATATTAGTAAATTTTATTCATTCATATTTGAATTACTGTCCAACTTTTTAATGTAAATCTTTGAGAACATATTTATAAAAATATACTCTTTCAACTGTATTTTTGTTGATTATTATATTAAAGTGAATCCATATAAATATTGGCTGTTTTACAGTGTACAGAAATTACATGACAAAACTTGGCACAGTGAATACATATATAACTGATTTCATGGTAGACTTGTTTGTTAAGTTACCAATTTGTATTGCAACTGCTTTGTAGGCTTCCAGGTTTAGCCTGACTATTTACATATACATGATACTTATGCAGATGTACTTCATTAGTAAATACCATACTGTTCTGTTATAAATTCCACTTCACGCATTGACCTCCTTTAGATCTCAATCTGTGGCCATGTGCTAACTTGGCACAATCCACAGAAAGATTAAGCACAATTTACAAGACACTCCACATTCTGACTTGGCACAATCCACAGAAAGATTAAGCACAATTTACAAGACACTCCACATTCTGACTTGGCACAATCCACAGAAAGATTAAGCCCGACTTCAGAGACACTTTAAAATTGTCTCACAGTGTGGCTGCACCTGCACTGCAAGGGTTAATTGCTCATTTAGGTCTTGGGGACACAGAAAATAATATTTTCTTACTTTATCCTTCACTACTGTGTGCTGATGCACCAGTCTCTGCAGTGTCCTCTCCCCATGCTTTAATGATCTTAGGTCCTGACGTCATCAAGCTGAATGCAGAATCCATAGCCCTGCATTGGACGTGATGACGCTAAGGGACAGTCCACTATCAGAGCCTGGGGGAGTGCCGTATGCTGGCAGAACAGAGGATTGGTTAAATGAAGGCTCTTCCCCTCTCCCCTAGACAAAATGAACAGGTAACCTTTGCACTGCAAAGTATTTAAATATACGATGGATCCAATGCAGTACAGTACAAAGGATGTTTCCTCAGTCTTTGTAAATGAAGACGACAACAACTTCCTCACCTTGTGTCTGAAATGAATATCACTGACTGAGAAAAGATAAGAAAGAAGGGACCAACTAGCTAGCACTGTAATAAAAAGCAGTAAACAAATGGGGAGAACAGAGAGAGATACTAAATGTGCATATAAACAGTTTGTAGCAGCACTGTACTACCACTAGATGTCAGCGTACACGAGAACATCAGTAATATGTTCTGTTTACTGGAACTCCCTCCTTACTGGCCTGCCTCGCCGCTGGCTATCCCCGCTTCAGTAGATCCTGAATACGGCTGCCAGACTCATTCACCTTTCCAACCACTCCATTTCCGCCACCCCCCTCTGCCAAACCCTCCACTGGCTTCCGATTGCGCAACGGATCAAATTCAAAATCCTAACACTGACGTACAAAGCTGTCCACCATACTGCCCCGAACTACATCACTTACCTAATATCCAAGTACCGCCCAGCACGCACACTCCGCTCCTCACAAGACCTCATTCTCTCTAGTTCCCTGGTCTCCTCCTCCCATGCCCGCCTCCAGGACTTCTCCAGGGTGTCACCCATCCTCTGGAACTCCCTGCCCCAACCCATCAGATTATCACCTACTCTCCTCTCCTTTAGGCGCACCCTGAAAACCCATCTCTTCAGGGAAGCCTACCCCACCCCCTGCTAACTTGCTGACCTCCTCCACTCTTCCTACCACTCCATCCCCCACAGCTATCTCCTCCTGTGCCACCATCCCCTCCCTCCTAGATTGTGAGCTGGAAAGAGCAGGGCCCTCAATCCCCTCATGTTTTGCATTGTATTGGTATTGTTCTGTCACATGTTCTGTCCCCCTTTGTAATGTACAGCGCTGAGCGAACTATCGGCACTTTATAAATACTGTATAATAATAATAATATAATACAAACATACAAATATAATAAGTATAGGTAGGACACAACACATACATATATATATACAGTCATGGCCGAAATTGTTGGCACCCTTGATATTTTTCCTGAAAATCAAGTATTTCACACAAAAAAGGTATTGCATTAACACATGTTTTGCTATACACATGTTTATTCCCTTTGTATGTATTGGAACAAATATAAAACAGAGGCAGAAAAGCAAATATGACATAATGTCACACAAAACCCCAAAAATGGGCTGGACAAAAGTATTGGCACCCTTAACTTAATATTTGGTTGCACACCCTTTGGAAAACATAACTGAAATCAGTCGCTTCCTATAACCATCAATAAGCTTCTGACACCTCTCACCCGGAATTTTGGACCACTCTTCCTTTGCAAACAGCTCCAGGTCTCTCTTATTGGAAGGACACCTTTTCCCAACAGCAATTTTAAGATCTCTCCACAGGTGTTCAATGGGATTTAGATCTGGGCTCATTGCTGGCCACTTCAGAACTCTCCAGCGCTTCTTTGCCATCCATTTCTGAGTGCTTTTTGACGTATGTTTGGGGTCATTGTCCTGCTGGAAGACCCAGGATCTTGGACGCAAACCCAGCTTTCTGACACTGGGCCCTACAGTGCGACCCAAAATCCTTTGGTAATCCTCAGATTTCATGATGCCTTGCACACAGTCAAGGCACCCAGTGCCAGAGGCAGCAAAACAACCCCAAAACATCATTGAACCTCCACCATATTTTACCGTAGGTACTGTGTTTTGTTCTTTGTAGGCCTCATTCCGTTTTCGGTAAACAGTAGAATGATGTGCTTTACCGAAAAGCTCTATCTTGGTCTCATCTGTCCACAAGACGTTTTCCCAGAAGGCTTTTGGCTTACTCAAGTACATTTTGGCAAACTGTAGTCTTGCTTTTTTATGTCTCTGTGTCAGCAGTGGGGTCCTCCTGGGTCTCCTGCCATAGCGTTTCATTTCATTTAAATGTCGACGGATAGTTCGCGCTGACACTGATGCTCCCTGAGCCTGCAGGACAGCTTGAATGTCTTTGGAACATGTTTGGGGCTGCTTATCCACCATCCGGACTATTCTGCGTTGCAATCTTTCATCAATTTTCCTCATCCGTCCACGACCAGGGAGATTAGCTACAGTGCCATGGGTTGCAAACTTCTTGATAATGTTGCGCACTGTGGACAAAGGCAAATCTAGTTCTCTGGAGATGGACTTGTAACCTTGAGATTGTTGATATTTTGCCACAATTTTGGTTCTCAGGTCCTCAGACAGTTCTCGTCTCCTCTTTCTGTTGTCCATGCTTAGTGTGGCACAGACAGACACACAATGCAAAGGTTAAGTGAACGTCTCTCCTTTTTATCTGCTTTCAGGTGTGATTTCTATATTGCCCACACCTGTTACTTGCCCCAGGTGAGTTTACAGGAGCATCACATGCTTGTAACATTCTTATTTATCCGCAGTTGTGAAAGGGTGCCAATACTTTTGTCCAGCCCATTTTTGGAGGTTTGTGTGACATTATGTCGAATTTGCTTTCTTTCCTCCCTTTTTTTGTTTTGTCCCAATACACACAAAGGGAATAAACATGTGTATAGCAAAACATGTGTTAATGCAATACGTTTCGTGAGAAATACATGATTTCCTGGAGAAATATCAAGGGTGCCAACAATTTCGGCCATGACTGTATATATATATCTATGGTCAAAACGTAAAATCATATATTCATTTCCACATTGAATTTCAAATATTTCTAGCCTACTCCTATTAAAGCAGTAGTAAACCCCTGGACAAAAGACAAAACAATGGGCCACCCTGCAGATTTAGGTCACAATGTACTAGTATGCACAGCTTACTAGTACATTATGAGAGACTTACCTTCACACAGAGCCCTCCAGCGCTGCGCTATCACAGCTCCCCAGTGCTGCCATCTTCACCCAGTCTTCCTTCTGGGTTCGCGGGCTCCGGCAGTATGAATGGCCGGAGCCGCAATTACATCACTCCCGTTCATGCACGCACAGCTCGCCGTCCCTTCAGAGCGCATGGGCTGGTGACATCACTGGCTACATGCTTTGTGAATATCTCCTAAACTGTGCAAGTTCAGAAGATATTCACTGTACCTACAGGTAAGTCTTAATTTAGGCTTACCTGTAGGTACAACTGAGAAAGTGTTCTTTCCTTCCACTTTAATCTGAGTGATCTTGGAATTTGCTAAATTGCTTTGTGAAGATCCCCACATATTTACTTCCTTGAATTCTGTGGCACATTTTTATTATGCCCCGTGGGTAGGCACTGCTGTGTCACACATTTCACAGAGCCTGCCTTCTGATCTACAGCGGTGCTGAGAGGGGAAGTTCCAGGAGGCAGAATCAGTACAGGAATCACTTCTTGCAGGCAGCAAGGTACCATGGGATATGTAGTCCTTAGAAATGGGACATAAACATCAAAGGAGAAGCCGCAAAGCATGCTGGGAACCCATGAAGTTGTGGAAAGAGTTGATCAGCAGACAGGCAGAGCTCACAACATGAAACGTGATTTTTCAAGCAAGTTTATATTGGATTATAAAAAATAATATCATTTGTATTGGTATTACAATGCTGATGTTATAAAATGAAAGTTAACTGTATGCTGTGACCATAGGAGACCTTTAACCACTTCAATACCAGACACTTTCACCCCCTTTCCTACCAGTTTTCAGCGCTGTCACACTTTGAGTTACTCAGTCATACAACACTGTACCCAAATTACATTTTTATCATTTTTAATGACAGATAAAGCTTTCTTTTCGTGGTATTTTATCACCGTTTTTTTATTGTTGTTGTTTTTGTTTTTTTGTGTTTTGCTAAATAAATGAAAAAAGACAGACAATTTTGAAAAACACATTTTTCTTAGTTTCTGTTATAAAATTTTACAAACAAGCTTTCTTCATGAATTTAGGCCAAAATGTATTCTGCTTCATTTCTTTGGTAACACTAACCCAAATCAGTGTATATTATTCAGTCTGTGTGAAAGTTATAGAGTCTACAAACTATGGGCTATATACACTGCTCAAGAAAATTAAAGGAACACTTTGAAAACACATCAGATCTCAATGGGGAAAAAATATCATGCTGGATATCTATACTGATATGGACTGGGTAAGGTGTTAGGAACATAGGGAGGCCCCATCAGTTGATGAAAATGAAAATGATCAGCCTACAGAGGACTGAATTCAAAGACACCCTAAAATCAAAGTGAAACAATTATGCAGCAGGCCAGTCCATTGGAAATTATATTGCAGCATCTCAGAATGGTACTCAGTAGTTTGTATGGCCCCCACGTTCTTGTATGCATGCCTGACAACGTCGGAGCATTCTAATGAGACGACGGATGGTGTCCTGGGGTATTTCCTCCCAGATCTGGACCAGGGCATCACTGAGCTCCTGGACAGTCTGAGGTGCAATCTGGCAGTGGCGGATGGCCGAAGCATGATATCCCAGAGGTGTTTTATTGGATTTAGGTCAGGCAAGTGTGGGGGCCATTCAATGGTATCAATTCCTTCATCTCCAGGAACTACCTGCATACTCTCGCCACATGAGGCCAGGTATTGTCATGCACCAGGAGGAACCCAGGACCCACTGCATCAGCGTAGGGTCTGGCAATGGTTCCAAGGATTTCATCTTGATACCTAATGGCAGTCAGGGTGCCATTTTCTAGCGTATAGAGATCTGTCTGTCCCTCCATGGATATGCCTCCCCAGACCAACATTGACCCACCACAAAACAGTCATGCTGAACGATGTTATAGGCAGCATAACATTTTCCACGGCTTCTCCAGACCCTTTCACGTCTGTCACATGTGCTCAGTGTGAATCTGCTCTCATCTGTGAAGAGCACAGGGCGCCAGTGGTGGATCTGCCAATTCTGGTGTTCAATGGCAAATGCCAATCATGCTCTATGGTGCCAGGCAGTGAGCACAGAGCACCCTAGAGGACGTCGGGCCCTCAAGCCACCCTCATGAAGTCTCTTTCTGATTGTTTGGTCAGAGACATTCACACCAGTTGCCTGCTGGACGTCATTTTGTAGGGCTCCAACAGTGCTCATCCTGTTCCTCCTTGCACAAAGGAGCAGATACCACTCTTGCTGATGGGTTAAGGACCTTCTACGGCCCTTTCCAGCTCTCCTAGAGTAACCACCTGTCTCCTGGAATCTCCTCCATACTATTGAAACTGTGCTGGGAGGCACAGCAAACCTTCTGGCAATGGCACATATTGATGTGTCATCCTGGAGGAGTTAGACTGTCTGTGCAACCTCTGTAGGGTCCAGGTATCACCTCATGCTACCAGTATTGACACTGATCCTAGTGAAATGGAAAACTAGTGAAAAACAGTCAGAAAAGATGAGTAAGGAAAAAAATGTCAGTGGCCTCCACCTACAAAACCATTCCTGTTTTGGGGATCGTCTCATTGTTGTCCATCTAGTGCACCTGTTGTTAATTTCATTAACACCAAAGCAGCTGAAATTGCTACTTAACTGACCAGATCAATATCCCAGGAGTTTAATTGACTTGATGCTATACTCTGATTAAAAAGTGTTCCTTTAATTTTTTTTTAACAGTGTATTTGTAAATTGATCAATCCTGATGTACTTACGGCCTGTCTCATTTCTTAAGGCCCTAAAATGCCAGAACAGTACAAATACCCCCCTATTGACTCATGAGGCATGGTGAGTTTTTTTAATTGTAATTCTTTGTCACATTTGTGAAATTTAAAAAAAATATTTTTTTCACAATTTGTTTTACATACCGCCACCAGAGCAGTATAGCTCTGGCAGTGATCAGGGATACTGACTGGTGACAGTATGTAAAAAAAATAATATTTGTAAAAACAATTTTAAACGGTTTTCTTTTTTTACAATTTCCTTTTTACATACTGTGTCCAGAGCAGTAATCACTGTCAAAAGAAATCATTTTTATGAATGGCATCTGTTCAGTCATAGCCATTCATTGTGTACTATTATGTTTGGCTACAGCCATCATGTGGTACTGTGATTGTCCCTGTCTGTACCATATGATCTCTGTGACCAATCACAGAAATCATCAAAAACAAGTACACAATGAATGGCTATGAATGAAAGCTATTCATTGTGTACAACTGTCATGTGATCGCCTTGATTAGTCAAAGTGATTATTATTATTATTATACAGTATTTATAAAGCGCCAACAGTTCTCTCAGCGCTGTACATTACAATGGGAGACAGAACATGCAACAGTACAATAACAATACAATGCGATACACGAGGGGTTCGAGGGCCCTGCTCCTTGGAGCTTACAATCTAGGAGGGAGGGGATAGTGGTACAGGAGGAAATAGCTGTGGGGGATGGAGTGGTAGAAAGAGTGGAGAGTGAGAGAAAGTGATCACATCATATCAGGGCCAGCCCGGTACAATGATCTGTCATCCACTGTGTCCAGTGAACACAGCAGGTGATAGATCATGCTTCAGCAAATAGCAGTGCTTCCAGTCAGTCGTCATTTTCTATAGGCTGGGCAGGAGGACTTTAAAGCTGAACTGTAGGAATTCAGCCAATTTGAAAAATGATCTCAATTATTAGGGATTACGTCTAACTAGGTGCAGGACACCTTGTGGACTTATCACTTTAATTTACAGGTATGTATTTTTGCTGACCGCCAAGAACATAGCTATCACTATATTTTTGGTAGGTAGAGATGCTTCTGTATGAGAGAGCAGTGTCTCTCCTGTCAGAGCCCCAGGAGTATAGACAGCTGTACTCTTGGAGCTCCGTTCACTGTCAGATATAAATAAGAGGCAAGTCCACTAGGTGGCATGCACCTCATTGGGCTTTACTCATAGTATGCCAGTGCATTTTATAAAGTGGCTGAATTCCTGGAATTCAGCTTTAAGCTAAAACTCCAGTCAAATGGGTAGATACATGGTTGAAATACAAATGGTTGTGACCAATTTCAAAATATTGCTAATTCTGTTCAGCTAATTTTCCAAAGCTACAATTTCTTATGTCATAATCCATCTTCAAAGATTGATCGTAACCCTTGTTGTACCCCTCCCTCCTGCCCCTCCCACTTATAAGCCCATTTGAACACTAGGATCAACTAACAGATGCTTTAAAAATTTTGCTATAAATCATCCAGAGCATGGTGACAGTAACTTGCTGTAAATAAAGCGTAGATAATTTTTCCTCAATATGTAGAGGGAGTACAATGGAAATTGTTTCAGTTCTATAGGCTAATCTATATGTCAACATTGGTTTACTACAGGTCCTGAGGCTAGTCATATTCTGCATGCTCACTGAATTCTTAGACCTCGTTTACATGGGCAACAGGGTTTTTAACTGCTCTGAAAAGTGAACCGCAGTGGATTACTTTTCAGAGCTGGTTGACAGGTGGCTTGGGGGCAATATTCCACCTCCTGGATGCCTATTTTGGGGGAAAACATTTAAAATTATGCAGCCACCCATGTTAAGGACCAGTAAGCTGCAATAATAACACATTTTGATTGTGGGGTTAGATATGGTTTAATTTAGAACCTAATCAGGGCAAAGGGAAAAAAAATCCATTTGTACATATTGGGTGTTTAAAATAAGGTTAGATTTGCAGGCTAAATGAAAAGGGGACTATTTCTAAATCCCACCCTTGCAGTGAGAACTTTATATCAGTGGTCTCCAACCTGTGGCCCTTTACTAGGCTGTATTTGGCCCTTGGGGCACTATTCCTTCCAATGATATGAGGCACTATTTATCCCACTGACACCAACAGTGGGGCATGATGCCTGCCACTGACACTAATGACGGGGCATTATTCTTCCCACTAATATCAATGATGGGGAACCATTCCTTCCACTGATACCAATGATGGGGCACTATTCCTCCCACTAATACCAATGATGGGGCACTATTCCTTCCACTGATACCAAAGATGGGGCACTATTTTCCCCACTAATACCAATGATGGGGCACTATTCCTCCCACTAATACCAATGATGGGGCACTATTCCTCCCACTAATACCAATGATGGGGCACTGTTCCTCCCACTAATACCAATGATGGGGCACTATTCCTTCTACTGACACTAATGATGGGACACTATTCCTTCCACTAATACCAATGATGGGGCACTATTCCTCCCACTAATACCAATGATGGGGCACTATTCCTTCTACTGATACCAATGATGGGGCACTATTCCTCCCACTAATACCAATGATGGGGCACTATTCCTCCCACTAATACCAATGATGGGGCACTATTCCTTCTACTGATACCAATGATGGGACACTATTCCTCCCACTAATACCAATGATAGGGCACCATTCCTTCCACTGATACCAATGATGGGACACTATTCATCCCACTAATACCAATGATAGGGCACTATTCCTTCCACTAATATCAGTGATGGGGCACTATTCCTCCTACTGACACCAACAATGGGGCACTATTTTCTACCACTGACACCAACAATGGGGCACTATTTTTTCCACTGATACCAATGATGGGGTACTATTCCTCCTACCAATACCAATGATGAGGCACTGCTGCTCCTCCTATTGACCACCAACCCTGAGGCCATGTTTATTCTGACTGATGCTGGGACTGGGATATTTTCTACCCCCACCAGTAAAAATCTAGCCCCTCTAAAGCCTGAAGGACAGTAAACTGGCCCTTTGTTTGAAAAGTTTGAAGACCCCTGTTATATATTGTAGTCCATTTTGTCATAAGTAATAATAAACCACCAACAGTGCTTTACCAAGTACACACAATCATTCACATCAGAGAAGGCTGCAGTCTACTGTGTCTACCCCATTCATAAACACACACACACATATATTTAAAGGATAAGTTCACCTTTGGGAATACATTATATGTTCCACACGTTTTTAGGGTGGAACATGTAACATGTTCCCATAGCTGCAGCCGCCGCTCGCCACCCCTCCCTTCCTCTGACAGATAGTACAGGGGGGGAGTCTCCCTGTACTATCTGTCAAATATGAAAACAGCGCGGCCATGCGGGGCTCCGCCCACATGGCCACATCATTAATTCACGGACTTCCATGAATGAATGAACTGCAAGTTCCGACAGCCTTAGCGACTGTGGGCTTGTAGTTTTCAATTAACTACCACAGCACTGTGGAGCACTGTGGTAGTTCATTGAAGCTTCCTGTCAGAATATCTGCTTGCTCGTACATCCTGTATAGCAAGCAGATATTCTGACAGGTACATGGCACCAGTAATCTACTGATCGCTGGTGCAATACTTTCCAGGCCCTGCAAAAAAATGTGCATTAATTATTTTTGTCTAAAGGATGAACTTGTCCTTTAAAGCATATGTCCGGGCAAAATAAAATTTGTACCATGCAGTGGGGCTGTGCCCACACTGCATAGGCTAACTGCTCATTTGTGTCTAGGGGTGATAAGAGCAAATATATACTTACTTAATCCGCCGATCCTCTGAGCACAAGACTGGTTCCTGTCGCTTCTGCATGCTAGCGGTCTTGTGAATGGACTGTTCCTAATGTCATCACGCCCATAGACCAGCTCGAGGTTCGAAGGACAGGGTAAGTATAGCCTTTCGGGGGGCCCCTGGACAAAACGAGCAGTTAACCCATGCAGTGCAAGCACAGCCCCACTGCATAGGACAAAAAAAAATTAACAAGGAGTTCTACTTTAAGCCAGTTACTTTAAAACCCAGTTAGTCTACTAGTATGCTTTCTGGGTTTAAGAAGTAAACCAGGTCCCCTGAAATAAAAGGGAAAAAATGTCAATAGTACTCCTGGTGGGTATAAAAAAAAACCCAAAACAACAAAGCATCAGTTCTAACCTAAATGTCATTGTGCTTCTTATGGTGATAATTAAATGAACCAGTGAAGAGTATGAGTTAATTTTTATGAGTACTTCCTGTTCCTGTACTTTTGTTTTTTACAAAGACATTTTCAAGATCAAAGTGCTGGTGGTCTATACTGTATGTTCCATCCATTTTAATATTTATAGTCATTATTTCAATCTCTTATGAAACCTTCTTAAAAAACTGTCAGGATAATTAGATATTGGAATATTATAGCTGATGAGGCAAATCAATACACGCTGTCAGTATACAATAAGTCTGATAACAAAAAAATATGCACATGTCAAGGTTGCAATATTGATTTTAAGATGTCTTAGTATGAAAATAATAAACAGATATGATGGGTGAAAACTTTGTAACCATAGAAATGGGTGCAGAAGAAAAACTTAATATAATAATCAACACTTATAATACTAACAGTAGGTAAATGTATGAATAATATTGACTAAGTATACAACTGTGTTTCATTTTCGTTCTGCTTTTCCTTAGCTACTGTTGAGTTTTTTTGCATCTGCTTTTGGTGCATTCCACTCTTTTACAACTCTTTCAGGAAACAAATACTTTAAAATATTATTTCTGATAAGTTTAATGACACAATCTATGGACCAGGGGCAAACTGACCATTTGGGCACTTGGGCACAGCCCGAGGGCCCGGGGTCAGTAGGGGGCCCCATGAGATGCCCCTGGTACCTTTCATAGGCTTTTTTGGGTGTGGTTTGAGTGTGGGCGAGGACACAGGGGCCCCATGATCCCCTATTGCCTGTGGGCCCCAAAAGTTGTCAGTCCGCCCCTGCTATGGACTAGTTCTCACGGATGGCAGCCCTTGCCACCCCTCTGAAAAGTCATCTGCCGTAATATGTCACCTCCTCACTACCTGTGTTAATCCTGAAAAGGCAGACCCACTGTGCCACAATTACATGCAGTGCACACTGTTGCAGAAAGATTGTGGTGCCCTATTCACTTAAATGGGTCATTTTAGGTGGCGATTTTGCCAATCAAATGCAACATGCCCTTTAATTTTTGCCATGGCCACAATACTTTGCTTTGTATGATCTCTAAATAGCTTCATGCCCCTGTTTAGGTGGAGAGTCATAGGTTCAACCTCCTGCTCAACCATCTGAATGAGCTTTAAGGGTAGATTCACAACAGGTGTGGTGGGATGCATTGAGCAGCTACTCTAGTGCATTCCCACTGCATCCCACACTGCAAGGGGGGTGCAAACTGCCTTATCTCGAGTGTTGCCTGTTCATCAGGATCGACGCATCAGCACTGCTGGCACCACAACGCACACCAGACGCTGTGTTGTAATGCAGCGGCTGGTATGTATGGACCTTATCAGTTCCACCTTGTCCTAGAACTAATTTCCATTTGGAACTTATTTATACATTTTAAGTAATACTATGGAGAAGTAATTCGGAATTTAAATTGCAATATTTGATGCAAGATGTACATAGAAGGCACATTGAAATTCCTATGCAGATTTTGACTTTCTGAAAGCCGATATTTGCACATGGTTAAGCATGCTCTACCCTTCCCCCTGTAAAGAGCAGTGTTTGAGCCTAATGATTGGCTGCTTGTGCTTGTTTTCTGCCCCATGTGATAGGGTTTGATCCAATGATTGGCTGCTTGAGCAGTAAGCACTAAAAAGTAGGAGGCAGGGAGGAGTTTAACACTCTCATACGTAGAAGTACTAGATTTTTACTGGAAATCTGAAAGGCAAAATGGGGAAGATTAACAAGGCAAGAACAGACCCCCCCCCCCCCCCAGAGTAGATGCTGCACAGCTTAGCAGTTAGTAACGTAAACCTGTGCTGAATACAGGTTAAACAAATCTACATTTGTGTTATACCCTATATTATACTGTATGTCAGAATAAATCCATTGCTTGGTAAAGTCATATTGATGAAGGTGGAACATCACAAAGTGAATCAACGGGATTTGTTTCATACTTCATAACTGCAAAAAAACAATGAATGTATTACATGATGATTAATATAACATAAGAAACTTTAGATATGATGTTTGTATTTATTTAAAAAAAATAATGATTAATGTTTTCAGTAACCTCTTGATTTGTAGGCTTTTCACCATTTTGAGCACTATATGTAGAATTCTATAGGATCTGAAATATCATGTTAGGTCTTACAGCCTCAGTTATTTAGCACACTTCAGCTCAACAATATAAATGCTTGGTTCAGCTGCTATGAATAGTGAGTTGCTTCCAGATGAATGGATGCATTGAAATATGTGATGACCAGCAGCTTCCTAAGCAGATACTGATGAGCTATGAATTCTATTGTCCTCTACTATTCCCAGTCTCCCTTTGCCAGGGTATAAATTGTGGGCCACACTGAACCTCCAGTATCAAGCCTGGTAGCTACAGCAAGGAACAGCTCCAAGAGGTAAGTCGCAGTTAGTACCAATCACATGATAAACTTGAAGTGACAGGAATAGATGGACACTACTTGCTTCATGAACATTCCACACAAATATTTGTGCATATAAGGCTCCAATTAGAAGTCCAGGCCTTCTATTCATCTACAAAGTCATTGCTGAATCATCTTATAATATGGAATTAATTTGATATAAAACAATTAAAAAATAGTGGAAAATAAGTTATTTATTGGCTAACATGTAACTTATATTTACAAAATATAAAATAATTACAAAATAATTATATTTGGTATTGGTAATTTTTAGTCCACAAAGACCTCTGTTTTGCTGAAAGTGCAATTTTTTTTTATATTTTAGAACATAAAGAGCCACCATGTCTCAGACACCTAAAGCTGCTGCTGCTGCTGCTGCCAGCCAGGGCACCGATGTCAAGGAAAAGGGTACCCCTACTCCAGTTCCTGCTCCCATTACCAAGCCCACAAAACCAGGTGAAACCAGTGTGGGGACCTTCAAGGTAAGTCTTTTACTAATACTCTAAAATACATTCAGATGACATTTCATACATACTGGTTGGGTGTCATTACATCAATTCAGTTGAATATGACTTTAGAAACAACATTATGTAGTTGAATTGGGGCTCAGTCAATGCATCATTAGCAGAAAATATGGGAACTTAATCAGTACAAAAACTAACCAAATCATAGGTCTCAGCTACATCCTACAAAGTCAAGGCAGTCTAATTTGTTTTAGCTAATCCACCTAAACATTTCTAAATCTATAGTTGGTTCAGTACTCTGGGAAAATGAGTAACAAATGATGGTTTACACCATTATACTTTACTGAAAAGAGTCATGCAGCAAACAACCTTTTTAGTAGGCAGGCAGAGCCAAACATAGATATCATGAAGAGGTAAACGCTAATCCTGATATTTAGAAAAAAAGTATCATTATAAATAACTGAAATTTAAACTACTGGATTAAAACATTGCAGAATAAAATGTTCCTTTAGGAATAATTATTCAAAAACTAAACTAAATTCTTAACTGTTTCAGTATTGCCAAATCTACTTTCGCATTGAAGCACCTGCCTTACTTGCCCCATATGTTTTAAGTAGTAAGTGTAATATTCATAATTTCAATGATGTTTACTTCAGTAATTAAAAAAAAAGGTGATACAGTAAACTCTTCACCCCACCAACCCCAAGTATGAATGGAAATGGTCAACAGTTTTAGGCCATAGACTGCATTCCCTGCAGCCCTTACCTCAGAATGTCATTGCATATCAGCATAACCAAACGCGCTTACAAACTACGGATTGTATTTTAGGAATTAATCCTTGGAAATCTTGTCACTTATTTACAATAAACTACTTGTTACAGCACTAAAGCTAATGGCACAGTTTTAACAGAGAATAAAGATTACTTATACACTAGGCTTGGCATGAGTATGCCAATGATGTTAGTATAGATAAAAATCAAAACTGTATAATTTGATTATCATCCATCCTTTAAGGTTCCGTTCACATCAATGTGTTTTTTAGTGCTTTTTGCAGAAATGCACTACAGTCCATTTAACATGGTTTCCTATGGAACATGTTCACATCTATGCTTTTTTGAGCTGCTATGTTTTTGGAAAGGGTCAAGGACATTTAAAACAAAAAGTAGCGTTTTTGCTACAATAGAGTTCAGTGGAGGATCTGCTGAAATGCATGGTGCTCTTTTGACGTGTTTTTGCGAGTTTTGCGTTTGGCATTTTTATTCTGCCTGGAAAAAAAAATTCCACTTTAAAAAAAAAAAAAAGAGCTGAACAAAAACGCGGTAAAAACATGTCAACAATTATTTAAATATGTGTGTAGAAAACTAAAAACAAACTGTGAAAATCACTGCAAAACGGACAAAAAGCAAACTGCATATGTGAGAACAGCACCTAAAAGGATTAGCCACTCTTCTTGTAAGGTGTCCCCTGAAATACGCTGCTGTATCTGTCAACCTAATCTAAACAACAGTAATACTTATAGTAGTACTGTTGTTTACATTAGGTTGACAGATTAAATTAATGTACTAGTAATAGATTATCATTAATATTATATCAGCATGTTTGAACCAAAATACATGTAGATTATCATAAATTTTGTATCAGCATCTATGAGACAAAAATACATGTTTTTTTATCTGATACATAACTTCAGGGGAAATAGGATCACTCTCCTATTACACAGGTAACAACTGAGAGTGGTGTATATAGGGTGGTGATTCAGTTGCAAGAGGGTGGACTCTTTCCTGTTGTTAAGTAGAATGTTTTTAAAGTGCAACATTTTTTTTTTTTGAGGGTGGAAAAGTTTAGAATTTTCATTGCTACCTGTATGCCCATTAAATAGATTTTCCAGGACTTCCTGTCATCAAAGACACAATATTAGATGATATTTCTTCTATGCTTATTTCACTAATGTTACATTTTCGATTCCCTTTCACTTTCTCTGTGGTTGACAATAGTTACCAAGACAAATCTAGAGATCAGACCTCAACAATATCGATATCGATAGCAGCAGAGAACTGACAGTTTCACAGTTTTTAACCTTTCCCCACTCAATCCAAAATTAGTTTTTAAAAAGTTTTGGCTGGTGTTATATCTTAGGAAGAATCAAAGTGCAACACGGCTTTAAAGGATGTGTACTCAACTAAACAAACTGATTTTTTAAACAAAGCAAAAATTGTTGCTTATGCTGTTTTGATTTTTTTTTCAACATAGACGATTTGTTCTCCTTGCAGGTAGTAATATTTGAGCAGGAAAACTTTCAGGGAAGGCACATGGAACTCCTGAATGAGTGTGTGAACCTTGGGGAGAGGGGATTCGACAGAGTGCGCAGTGTTATTGTCGACTCTGGACCGTAAGTGCTAAAAGCACCAGCTGACATTTTTATTTGGCACTGTATTCTTTATACATGTTGTAAAATATGCAATAACCATTTGTCTTTCTTTTCAGTCTTTTGAATTATCAGTAAACAGGTAAAGAGATACTGTTGCAATATTTTTAAGGGTTAATCAAATACTGCGTTAGAAAATAGATTTATAATACTTACCATAAGCACCTCAATAGACTCCAGTCTTCACTGTCTTGCAGAGTTAAAGCTGCCTTTAGCATTCAGTGGAGAAGATTTATTAAGACTGGAGCACACACAATCTGCATAGTAACCAATCCGCTTCTAGTTTTTACTGTCAAAGCTTAATTGAAGAAGCTGAAGCTAGAAGCTGATTGGTTACTATGCACAGCTGCACCAGATTCTGCACATTCCAGTTTTAGTAAATCCCCCCAGTGTCTCTTTAAGTTTGAATATATATTAAATAGGTTAAAATTTTACTAAATATTAAGGGTTGATTAACTGTAAGCAAATAGACAGTGCATTTTGCAAGTGCAGTTGCACTCTGTAAGTGCATTTGCTCCAGAGCGTAGTATATGAGGAGAAGCTCTACTAACTTCCATCATACAATTACCGGTATGTGCAAGCAAAATGCTGTTTTCTTCTTTTCCTTGCATGTGATTGAGTATTTTTTTTTCCAAAGTAAAGCTTCATCTCATTTACTAAGCTCTGGGGCAACTACACTTGCAAAGTGCACAGCCTAATTGCCTTTAATAAATCAACCCCTCATTTTTGTAATTGTAATTTCAATTTACTGTTGCCTCAAGCTATCATAAATGATTACTATTACTTTTATGAACGTTCATACCATTATATCATTGACTTGTTACTCAAAACAATCTTTAGGCTTCAATTGTCTTTTTAATCTAGTGTCATACTGTGTACAGTACAGGCCTTGTAAAGCAAAATGATTTCCTCTTTAAAACATATAAACAAGAAATATTTTATAATTAGTTATACCAATACAAATTCCAAACAATGATTGGTGGTCATAATATTACATTTCAAAAAGTATATAAAGTAGAATTTAGAATATTATTTGAGTAGCAATCTGCAAAGAATGGCACTTCTGCCATAAGCATCTGACCTCAGAAAATAGCCTCTTCAGGTCAAAATTAATCATCCATACTGCCTGTTACTGTCTCCACATTTCTTGCAATTTAAACCAATAAGTCAGGGGGGACAGATGATCATGCATCCTCTTACTGCCTCCTGTGTTCGTTTTATGCTGTAAGTATTAAGCTGGCCATAGATGGATTGACATGGAAAAGATTTTAGAATATTATTTGAGTAGCAATCTGCAAAGAATGGCACTTCTGCCATAAGCATCTGACCTCAGAAAATAGTCTCTTCAGGTCAAAATTAATCATCCATACTGCCTGTTACTGTCTCCTCATTTCTTGCAATTTAAACCAATAAGTCAGGAGGGACAGATGATCATGCATCCTCTTACTGCCTCCTGTGTTCGTTTTATGCTGTAAGTAACTGCTACTCTGTCCTGTCTTGGAGCTGTCATGTTCTTATCATATTGCATGTAAAGGATTCCAATAAAGGATTTCATCCACCACATTGCTGTTTGTGTGGCCAACCATTCTGTTTTTCCATTGCATCTGTGATCATGAATCAGGCCAGCACCTGCGTATCTGTGGAGGGGTTATTTAGAATCAGCACTTACCTGGATCGTTTGCTCTTTCAGAGATGGATTGACATTCAGCTGGTTCAGCAGGGACTGGATGAATTTCATTCCTTCTATGGACAGGCTGGTTATACAAAAGTTGATCTCTCGATCAACTTTGGTACAACCAGCCTGTTGGGTTTTTACACCCAATCACTGTCGCCCACTATAGCTGGAAACACTAAGCATTGTATTCTGCCACTGAGGAAGGATCCCTGTCGACAGAATACAATAGCACAGCCGAAGGATTCCCCCATCCACATTGAATGTGCAAATGGGGATCTGGCACATTTTTTTTCATTCACCCTGCTAGTTGAACAAAAAAATTGTATAATGTATGGCCTGCCTAAAGCCATCCATAGATGGTTCAAAACTCTCAACCGGTTCAGCAGGGACCAGAAGAGATTTGAACCATGTATGAGCAGGCTGAATGTACCCAAGTTGATCGAGCGATCAAATTGGCTACAACCAGCCTGACGGATTTTACATGCGATTATTGCTAGCGGGGCTATTATAGCCACTAGCAGTAATCACTATGTTTTCCTGGTAGGGATGGCTCCCACCGCCGGGAGAATACAATGGCTCAGTGGGAGGGATTACCCCATTAACACTGTGATGATGGTGGATCAATTTTCTTTCTTGCTACCTGTGGCTGCAGGAAAGAAAATCACTCCATCTATGGCCAGCTTTAGAAATACCCTCCAGTTCTCACAGCATACAACAAAAAGCAGGAGGTGGTAATAGATAATATGATTGTTCACTGCACCTCTCCACTCTTTGTACAGTGATGGTTACAAAAATCAAATTGTATATTATGCTTGTTATTATTTTCAAAAGAAGGATAACAATAACAGAAACTGTAAAGCAATCTCTTTTACAGGGGATTTATGGAACACAACTGGAAGTCCTATTTTCTGTACATTTTAGTTGATTTAAATGCAGGGTAGATTAAGGCTAAGGAGCCACACGTCTGCTAGTCTTTAGTTATTACTTCCATCTGGTGGTTCAGTGGTAACATATCATAGGTATCTTATAATCATAGCTAGTGCCAGAGGCTAATGCTCACAAAAGAGAAAAATTGGAAGTGACAGTGCAGTGCAGGATGTCATTTGCTGATTTATGAGGAACAGTCTGGCCCATGAATATGACACTTGGAAATAAGTGAAAAATGTACGCAGCAATAAACTCCTTCGTCTCCCCACACAAGAATGATTACATTGGTGTGTTTATACACAGTAAAATATATTGAAATGTATATAGAGTATATATGATTTATTGGCCAAGACAGTGATTCATCAAAGTATGCGAGGACTGTTCACTGCATCAGTGCACCTTGATAAATCACTCTCATCATGTATAGCATGCATATTAGAAGTATACAAAAGAGCTACAAAGGAAGCGCCCATATAACTCATTGGATATAATATATTTTCTAATCAAAATTTTATAGGCATTTATTTGATTATGTTATTTTAACCAACATAGTAAAGAATTATTGGATATTTCACTATATCTGCCCAAAAGGCAATGAGATTTGATCAGTACAATTATAATTATATCTATTATCTAATCTCTGAGTTACTATTAATAAATATGTTTCTCAAGCATGGAAAGGGGAAATGGAAAGAGTTATCTACAGTATTAACTCTGACATTCCCCTCTCAGTGTTTTACACTAGAATATTTTCAATTATTGTTAAGCATATGATGTGACTTTCCCTTTTTTACTCATCTTTGCTCTGTTTTTATACTTTGAGTTTGAATAATCAGTAGAGTTTATTTACTAAAGGAGTAGAGCCTGTTCACTTTTCAAATTTAATATCCACTTTGCAAAATGAATGTGAACCTAGCTTAGTGAATAAGGTAATACAGGTGATTATTTACTGAAACTGCATGGTGCAAAATCTGGTGCAACTCTGCAGAGAAACCAATCAGCTTCCAGGTTTTATTGCCAAAGTTTAATTGAACAAGCTAATTGGCTACTTGCACAGCTGCACCAGATTCTGAGTACTCCAGTTTTAGTAAATCTACCCCACAGTGGCCACTTCAATCATCACATTGTGTGCTATTAACAGTAACGTTTTTGGGAGTTTCCTGACATAATTGGTTAGTTAAAGTAAACACAGCTTCACCATATTCATTTTAATAATAGTCTCTATTCCTTTTTAAAATGGATTCCATTGTTTAGAATCACACATATTTAAGTTTGAAGTTAAAAATGTATACTGTAAATAATTTGTTCTAAGAATTTTTTTTCCTGTAGGTAACGACCTACATTTAATCCATTAAAGCTCATTTATAAAATGAGAACAAGAAAAGGGATACAGTTGCTTAATCAGTATAGGTGCAATTTTAAATCATTTTAAGACCTGTATACTTACCTATTCTGAGGCCACTTCAGTTCAATTACATGATCTGGTCCCATTGCTGGCTTTAGTGTAGAGGAGGGACAGCCCAAAACTGATGCCCATAGTACGACTCTCACAGCACACCAGCTTTTCAAATATTCCTAGCCCTATGGTAAACCTATGGATGACATCAACGCCCAGGCTCTGCAGCCATTGTTGATGATCTCTCCTCGTCACTGAAGCTGGCTCTGGGACCCAATCATGTGGCCAGACGGCAGCGTCCTAAGCATATGTATACATCTTTCATTTTTCATTTACAGGGTAGATAGAATAGGCTTAGAATGGGGGTGGGAGTAGATTTAAGATTCAGTTAGTGTTTGACTGAACTTCCAGTTTAATTAGAAATGCATATATGTTTGCTCTCATAATGTATCCTACAGATAATGCACTATTACTACACTAATCAACCAGGTGCTATCTTTCAAATGGCTCTGCAAAAACCTGACTGGTTTCTAGAGTGAACAACCCATCTTTACTTTACCCTATCTACAGAGATAATTTACTGTTTTACTTATCTCAGGGGAATTGTATTAGCTTTAATCCCCCATAGGAGATTCCCCTGCACATTATTGGGCATTCATAAGCTTACTTGGCTAAATGTGAAATCCCTCTAGGAAATCCCTCCATCCATGTTCACACAAGCAGTTTTCATATCAGATTTAGGAGTATGCATATTTAAATACTGTGTACCGCATGTGAATTACATTTTCATTATTTTCACTTTTCTCCCTGTGTTTGTCATTGTCTGTGTGTGTTTTGTGATGACTGTCCCTGCATTTTCCTGCTGATCCTACATTGTGACTTGTGGCCTCCTCGTGCACATCTTCTCAGCTGGGTTGCTTATGAGCAGTCCAACTTCCGTGGCGAGATGTTTATCTTGGAGAAGGGCGAGTATCCTCGTTGGGATACCTGGTCTAGCAGCTATAGGAGCGATTGCTTCGTGTCCTTACGCCCCATCCGAATGGTAAGGTTAATTGACTTGAGTTTGGCTTTGAAAATGCAAGTGAGAAAAACAGGGTACCCCTTTTTTTTTTTTTTTTTTTTAAATATTCAAAGCACAGCTACAGTTTTGACAGATATGCTATTAAAATCCAAAGACATGCTGGTAGGTTAATTGGATCCTGTCTAAATTGGTCCAAGTATGTGTATGTATGAATGTAAGTTAGAGATCTTAGATTGTACCCCCCTTGATGGTTAGGGACTGATGTAAATGTACAATATATATGTAAATTGACAGCGCTATATAAGTACCTGTAATAAATAAAATAATAAAAAAGGAAGACATTTAATCAACATGTCTGTTTAGAGGTCTGAAGTATCAGTAGAGCACTGCAATGAATTTTTAAGTAGAAAAATATAAATGTGAATATAGCCGTTTATGTAATGTGCAGCTCTTTGTGTGTTTCCTATTTAATAAATAAGGGCATTATGAACCTGTACAAGCAAAGGGAACAAAATTAATTAATATATACGAAGTTAAGTATTTGGTCTCTTCACCTTACAATGTTATATATTCAGTACCTGTTTAAAATGCTATCAACTAGTTAACCACATACTAGATACTACATAAACCAAATTTGTTCTACTCTACAACAGAACAGCTCAGCACATTTTTGGGTTTATTTATTTAATAAAACAATGCAGACAGCAATAGCCATGTGCAAAGTGCAATAATCCATTGCAACTATTCAGATTAATAGGTCATTTATATTGGAAGGCAAGAGTTACTGCTCTTTTTTCATCTTTGCATTAGATAGCTGAGAAATGCACATAAGACACAGGCAAACACAGAAATAATCAGTTCAAGGAATTTCGACATAAGGATATTAAAGAAAACATAACAGAAAAAGCTTTACTTTTTACGTAGAGTAAATATGGGTACTAAAAGCTGGTGCAATGTGCTAAACATTTCCTGTATAATGATCTTAGTTTAGCGTAATAAATAGTTGTGAAGATATAACACCTAAAAGAGACTTACACTGCTAAAAGTATATGAAAAATATATACTAATATTAATGATATGCAGCATGAACCTCTTTAATCTGATTGCTTACAATGAATTCTGCACATTGCCTATGAATGCTGCTGTTTGGGGTAAACCTAAGTCTTTTTAACTTAGTCTTAGGGAACTAAAATATATGCAATGAATGTTAAAGAGCATCCAGCTTTCAGAAGTTTTCATTTGGCCACAGTACGTGAGCCTATGCACTTATAAACCATTTAAGGATTGACTTGCAAGTTTTAAGGAGAAATACCATAAATCCTTATATCAACAAAGGGAAACCATCCAAATCTCTAAAGGCTAAGAATCAAATTCAACCCTTAAGCAGCATTTATACAGTATTCATATGTTACTTTCAATGTTAAATGATTTTCTTTGGCCAAAGTTCTGTGACTCTGAGGTTTTTGATGAATTTTTAGCTTATGCTGTTCTTTCTGCTATATGAACTGCTGCAGTCTGAGATAAGGACTTCATTCTGGGATCAGTTTGATTTAGCATCAGTAAAGCAAGTTTATTCTGGTAGTGTGTCTATGTCTACAGTTGTCTTAACAACCCTCTGTTGGACAATATCCGAGCTCAATCTAGCTGACCAGTCACTGGTTAATCAGAGGAGGGCTATGTACAGAATCAAATGAATAGACAATCATTAGATATTAGCCAAATGAAGGACCACCATATGGTTTAGGAAAAAGAAAACATATTTTCAAGGCCCTCTAAAGTCTGTAACAATTCCGGAATGTGAACAGACAACAGCTTTTGGAAACATAACGAAATTAAGAATGCTTTGACTAGCCCCTAGCAAAAGTGTCACATCAGTAGACATTTAGGGAAATTTAAATAAAAAAGGTAAAGTAGGCACAAACTTGAAGAAAACTAGAACTTTGATTCTTCAAGCTTCCCAACATTCTTTAACAAATAATAAAGGACTGGAGGAGAACCCCAATCAAAAGAGAAATCTTTTGGAATTTCTAATGGAAAAGCCATTTCCTTAGATTTTACAGTTTATAAAAATGGGTAGCTGTCAATCTTCTAAACCTGATTTGATGTCTGTGTTTACCCATTTTAAAGGCTATTAAGTGTCAGATTGGCCCATACTGTATCTGTGTCTGATCCTACTAGTGATTGTAGCTCTAGCATGCCACAGACCACACTTATTTATTTGAAATGTCTGTGCTTGCATGAGCCATGGTGATTCCACAAACAGTTAATGTTTTTCTTTTACAAACAGGGATACTATTTTTCTAAAATTACATAGGAGTTATGGTAGTTCTGTAATAACACTCTGCAAAGGGAGTTGATGTCAGCAGCTAACTGTGGCTAATAAAAGACTTTAATAAACTGCTGAATCCTGCACTCCACTCTTCTTTACAATAAATTACTGGATAAGCCCAAAGAATTGTTTTGGTAGCTTGGTGCTCATTGCTACATTTGAAGACTAGCTATTTCACAAATGGAAAATGAAGAATATGTTGTAGATCTCTTAAATACTGTATATCTTGGTAAATATATTTTCAATATTTTTGTCTGGGTATCTACAGGATAGCCAGGAACATAAAATCACCCTGTTTGAATCCGCCGACTTCAAGGGCAACAAGATGGAAATCATTGAGGATGACGTGCCCAGCCTGTGGGCCTATGGATTCTGTGACCGCGTGGGAAGCGTAAGAGTACCCAGCGGAACGTAAGTCACGTATACTTTCGTTGAATCAGACCAATAATAGATTTAATTCACAGACTAGGTCCTAGACCAATAACATAGGAAAAGCTGGACTGTAAACCCACAACAATGCATAGAGCTAGACACACATGCTATGTAGGTCAAAATGTATTTATTTTTATTGGGAATTACCTAATTGCATTTAATATGTAGCTAAATTTGAAGAAGTAACTTGACTGCATAGACTTCTCCCTTACCCTAAATCTGAACTTTGTTGTATCTTTCAAAAAAACCCTAAGAGTTCATGATTAGAGGAAGTAGAATCTGCATTTGCAATCAAGCCCATTCAAACAGGGTGGCTTTGTTCTGATCCACTTTTCCAGCCAACTGTTCCAAGACAATCACCCTTTCTTCCCGTTCTGAAGTAAACTTTCCAGTATTAAACAATTATTCAATCGGCAACTTAAAATAAATAAAATATCAACTATATAAAAACTCTCACTATAACCACCCCCAAGAAAAGTCACACTTTCACCCTTGAAAGTAAAATTATTGCTAAAACCTTTTCTCTTATGAAACTCAAAGACCCATATACCAAAAGATAACAAAAAATATATATCAATTAATAATAATAATTTCCATGTTTCCTTGTGTAGATGCTGCACTAGATCCTCAGTGAAGTGGATTGAGATATTTTGGTGGACTACTCATATTTGGATATTAAATTTGGACACTAACTTTTGGATAGTTATTTTGGACTATTTATTTATTAATTGATTTTATATATTTTTTTGTTATCTTTTGGTATATGGGTCTGTGAGTTTCATAAGAGAAAAGGTTTTAGCAATAACTTTCCAGTATTGCACTGGGGCTCCCCTCTTCTGCTGGAAAAGATTGCTTACCAGAAGCAGAACACTGCAAAAAGAGGGAGTAGGTAGGAAGAGGATCTAGTGCAGCATCTACACAAGGAAACATGGACATTTTGTTGTGTGTGATTAAATAGTTAGCAAATAACAGTCAAATGGCTAATATACTACATTTATAATACAGGTATAGTATTTAAAAGCTTCCTATCCTATGTCACACTTTACTCTTCTTTTTTTAGATGGGTTGGCTATCAATATCCTGGTTACAGAGGCTACCAATACCTGTTTGAAAACTGTGATTATAAGCACTGGAATGAATGGAGTGCCTTCCAACCCCAAATTCAGTCTATCCGTCGTATTAGAGACATGCAATGGCACCAGAAAGGATGCTTCCTTATCCCCACTACTGCCACTACCAAGTAAATAAAATGTCCTTAGCTTGACAGAGAACCTTCAGGAATCCTCCATGGAAAATTAACCTCACTATATTTTTTAAATCTACTCTGTCAACTCATTTGTTGTATATTAAATATTTACTGGATGTACTTTATGATGCAAATAAACACAATTTCTGAGGTAGAACATTTGACTGTGGTGTAATTGGAAATGGAATCAAATATCAGATGTTGCAGTAAAAGAAGCTGGGCCATATGGGAAAATATTTTGGCATGCACATGGCATTTCTCCACAACCTACATAAACCCATCTTATTTATTATTATAGAGTAGAAAATAATGTCACTTTGATGTCGCATTCTCCTCTTCTAGGGAACTACATACCATAAAGGTAGTGTGGAGCCTTGTAACTTAATGTCCAAAGAAAAATCACATGTTCACAGAAACAAATTCTACATCTTCATTCGTTCCTATTTCTGCAATGGGGGAGATTTACTAAAACGCACTCAGAATCTGGTGCAGCTGTGCATGGTAGCCAATCAGCTTCTAACTTCAGCTTGTTCAATCAAGCATTGATGATAAAACCTGGGAGCTGATTGGTTTCTATGTAGAACTGCACCAGATTTAGCATACTCCAGTTATGTATATCCCAACCAATAGGTTAATAACTGAGATTGGCCAGATAGCATGAGACACTTCCCCTCTAGCTGTGTCTGTAAATGATACTTGCTATGCTTTATAGTTATGCTTAGGGATGAGCTGAACATACCTCGACTTGATTGAGCAGGGTTGGGTGAACATTTCTAAAGTTGGGGTTGCCTAATCCAAACCCTTTATTAGGGTCGGAGCCAAATATTTAAAAAAAAAAAAAAAACAGTAATGGCCAGTTTGTAGATTAACATGCTTGGAATTTTCAGACAAAGGGCATAGGTAGCTGGGCACTGCCATTGGGTACATGTACCAAAGCAAAAGAAAAAAAACTTTAAGAAATTCTGTTTGGCAGAGAGCAGTGATTTTTAATAATGTTTAAAGTGAAGAAAATAGCATTTGATAACATGCCAAGGGGATGCCCTGACCCTGCCTGTAAAGAGGTGCATCTGTACAGTCTAAACAACCAACTACAGCAACACTGAAGCAACACCCCCAAAAAATCCACACCAGACCTTCATCTGAGCATGCAACTTGGCAGGACAGGAAAGGAAGGAGAGGAGTATGCACACCCCTCCACCCCCCTTCCTTGTGGACCACATTAGGCCACATACCTACAACATAGGGGCTACCTAGACAGGAGCAGCCCCCAAAAAAGTCTGTGTTATGACAATGATAATTTATAGGTAAAGTTGATCCAGAGAGTATCCGATTGCCTCTTGGGGGATCAGGATTTTTTTCCCCTGCTGAAGTAAGTTGGGTCATGCTTTGCTGGGACGTGTTTTGCCTTCCTCTAGATCTGCTGTGAGTATCGGACTGTGTATATAGGATTGCATACATTTTTTTCCACTTTTTATTGGTTGAACTAAATAGACGTGTCTTTTTTCAACCAGACTAACTATAAAAGTAACTCTGACAATGATCATATATAGTCAATGACGTCACCCGATAGACCCCATCTCTCTGTTTATAACAGCTGTCATCTGCTGGACCTGTGAAGTCATGGGAACAGACATGTGTGGGCAGTTGGTGGTCTTTTTTCTTTGGACAAGCATTTAGCATTGTGGTTGACGTGGATCAACATTACAGAATTAAGTGTTTGATGGTGAATTTACATTACTGCACTTTTTATTTTATTATTGTTATTATCATTAAAGGACTTGCCAAAACTGCGTCTGCCTTTTTTTACACTATTAGCTTGGGGTGTAGAGCATTGTACTAACATGGAGCGGGTAGAGGCTCTTGTGGCCATTACCCAGCGTGCCCATAACAGAGAAAAGCTGTTGGAACAGTGCGGCTTGTTGTAATCTCAGTAAGAGTTATAGATTATGGACAGACCTACTGTACTAAAGTTGAGTCTTAGTACAAATCAAAGCAGACTAAAGCCATAGATGGAGCGATTTTCTTTCCTGCAATCATGGGATGCAGGAAAGAAAATCACACTATTACCCCATCAACACAGTCATTGTTGAGGGGGGAATCCCTCCCACGGAGCCATTGTGGGGTTTACTAAAGCTGGTTCACTCAGAGTCTCTGCTGTGCATGATAGCCAATCAGCTTCTAACATCAGCTTGTTCAATTAAGCTTTAGCAATAAAACATGTAAGCTGATTGGATTCTAGGCAGAGTTGCACCAGATTCTGAGTGAACCAGTAAACAAACCCCTGTGTTCTTCCGGCTGGGAGAACACAGTGATTACTGTTAGTGGCTATATCGATCAAATTAGGTACATTCAGTCTGCCCATACATGGTTTGAATCCCAGCTGGTTCAGGGACTCGATTCGAACCGTCTATGGCCATCTTCACAGATGTCTATTAGTTGTACACTGATTTATGACCAATTTATGACAGCCATTTACAGCTATTAGCCAAGAGTCTTTGCTAAAGGAGGTTTATGATATCCTATCTTGCATCTAACTGAACTTTTTTATTGGGATTTGACAATATTGCTGCATTCCTTCTAGCTGGTCCGCTTTGTGTCAATGTTTTAAACTGCGTTGTTTTTTTTTTATTAGCTCCCATGGAAGCCTAGCATAAAACTGAGATTTAAATCTAGATGCTTTTTTTATTGTTAGAGATTCTATATATAGCCCTACAGAACAGACAGTGCACAGTCCGCATGTGTTTATCTGCTGCTTCTCTGCAAACAGGGAACAGTAGCTTTATTACAGAGAAAAGACATTGAGTTTTATCATAGACAGAGTACAAACGTATAAGCACTGCCATCTACTGGTTGAAGAATATATCTCTGCTTATTACTGTTGGTGTAGTTGTTGCACAAAAATACATGAACAATGTATTCCAACACCCCCACTCAAAAACTACTTCTTATATTAGTCCTATTTTGGATCTCAGTTCTATAAATCTATTTCCTATGGGTTGGAAGTTTTTGCATCTCGTTTCATGAATTTGGCTCCAGTGTTAATGCTACACAAGCAACATAAGACAGACAATTGGCGTTTGGAGTACATTTTTCCATTGGACTGAAAAAATCTGAATGAATTAAGTCCAGAGGTTTATTAGCTCTGCTATTACTCTGCTTTGGAAAGGCTTTTCCTGTAATTTTTTCTTTTGTACAGCTGGTGCATTTCATTGTTTGATCACATGGACTAATTTTATTCCACTTGCATAGTCATTCTCAGTTAACGTCTTTATTATGTCAGGACTTCTGTGCCCAAGGCATTTGTGCCATGTGTGAATGCAGTTTAAATGTTTTTCCTCCTTGGCAGTATTAACCACCTCATTGCAGTTAAGCTGATACAGTTCATCTGTAATTTTTGCCTTTGCAATTAAGATATCCCTTTTTGTGATGGCACAACTGGCATCTTGAAAGGTCACTGCATTGCCTTGTTTTGTGAGCTTCTTTACTGACAAAAGATTAGTTTTAAAGGATTAGTTCACCTTTTGACCAAAAATAATAAATGCACATTTTTCTGCAGGTAAAAAAATGATCATTTATTATTTTTGGTTGCAGGAGCCTGGAGAGCATTGTATCAGTGATCAGTAGATTGCTTGTGCCATGCAGGTCTCCTACAGACCTGTCAGTATATCTGCTTGCCTGTACAGGATGTACAAGCAAGCAGATATACTGACAGCAAGATTCAATGAACTACCATGGTGCTCCACAGTGCTGTGGTAGTTCATTGAGAACCACATGCCAACAGCCGCTAAGGCTGTATGGACTTTTAGTTCATTCAATTACATAACACTGTGAATGAATGACGCAGCTGTGTGGGCAAAGCCCCGCATGGCCGCTCTGTTTTTAAATAGTTACAGTTAGTACAGGGAACTTCTCCCCATACTGCTGTCACAGGGGGAGGGGGGATCAAGCAGTGGCTGCAGCAGTGGGAACATGTTACATGTTATTTCATAAAAATGGGTGGAACATGTAACATGTTCCCAAAGGTGAACTTATCCTTTAAGAGCAGGGACATACAGGACATTTTTCACAGGTGTGTTTCTGGGGAAACAGGACAGTAAAGAAAACCATCTCCTATTCCTTCTGATTCCATTATTTGCCCATTAGCTGTGAATTTTTCTGTTTTACTCTGGTCAAGGTTAATAAAGAAATTTTTGTCATTTGTCATATGATTCATAGCTCCTAACTCAATACACCATGCTTGCAAAGATGAGGTGCAACTTTTGGATTGAAAAACATATTCATTATCTGAAGAAAAATCAGTTTATTCCTTCACACTTTTAACCTTTTGTATTTTAGATTGTTTTTGCATTCTAGCTTTCCTGATTCTGCAATCTGCTTTTTAATTACCTTGTTTCTTGCACACAAAGCATTCACATGTTTCTTGTTGCATGTTACTGTTTTTATTCCCATTTTTTGTCTTTAAAGCAGACTCTGCCACAGAACCGTCACTATTAATGCTTTCTGTTTTATGCTTATATTCATTTATAAGCTTTCCCTTAACAGTTCATCATTTAGACATGAATCAACTGCTGTGACAAGTGTTTCATAGCTATCTGGTAAACCACTAAGTAATAGTGCTGCTGACCTGACTTCGTTTATACATTTCCATGTACCTTCTCTTATTTGCAGCATTTTCATCTTGAATTTCCAAGACTGGTAGTTCTGGTCTGCCAGATTTGGAAATTAAAACTTTTTTGCAGCTGTGTTACTGGCCATTTTCTTTTATTCTGCATCAGGCTTTTTTCTGTTACTATACCTTGCGCTTCTTTAGCTGTAACTGGCTATGACTTGGTGTCTGGACCCATAACCTGTTAGAGATTGTGTATATAGCCTTACTGAACAGGCAGTACACAGTCCGCATGTGTTTATCTGCTGCTTCTCTGCAAACATGAAACAGGAACTTAGTTACAGAGAAAAAAATTGAGTTTTATCATAGATGCAGCTACAAACTTAATAATAAACACTGCCATCTACTGGTTGGAGAATATATCTCTGCTTAAAACAGTTGGTGTAGTTGTTTCACAAAAATACATGAACAATGTATTCCAACAGTTATCAACCTCTGAATTTTGAGTGACTAAGGATAATGCTGCATTAAGTACGACTTCCCCATTCTCTCCACTCAGTGTTGGGCTTGTCAGACCCTCATTATTGTCACAAGTAGGGCTTTGGATTGTGTTTGCATTGCTTGTTAATACTGGCCATATAATATAATGTAAATTAAAGTAGATATTAGTAGATATTAGATAAATAATTTACTGTGAGGGTAGTTGTGATATTGACAACTAGATAACAATAGAAGGTATAATTGAGTAACATATAGACAGATGCACATACAATTTCTTAAGGATGTCAGCTTTTTTTTTTTTTGTGAGTAGGTCATATTCTGCAACTCTAGCAGTTTTATTTTTAAATAAAAGCTTTGTCAGCAAGACTCTCTGCTCTCTTTCAAGAACAGCTATGATTCTGAAGATACTGTCTATGATCATTGCAGGTATATATACAGTATGTATAGCACACATACTGCCATGCCTACATAACTAATTAAAGTGTATGTATTGCCAAAACTTTTTTAAGCTTTGGGTACAGTTTTTCCACTAGGTAGATTCTCTATCTATATATCCTGGTGACTGTTGCCACTAAGACAAAGAGATGGGAAATTAAACATTTTACGTTTTTATTTAGCTTTTTTTTCATGGTTGATCCACCTCCTGCCACCATTCTCCCCTAAGTGCAAATGACATAAAGCCTCCTCCTGCAGCTTCCTGGGATACTGACATCACATATATCCCAAGGGGCTGCATTGATGGATTAATCCCAGCTATCCATCTGTGGGTCAATCAATCTACTTTAGTACAACAAGCATGTCAGATTTTTTTCATGACATCACGGCTGGGGGGCTATATCCACTAGCAGTAATCATTGTGCTCTACTGACAAAGACTCCCCAGCAGCAGAACACAATAGCGCTGCAGGAGGGATTCACAGTCAGTGTTAATGGGGGAATTGAGCAATTCCCAGGGTGGAAGGAAAGAAAATTGCATATTGTATGGACTGTCTAACAGATAGCACAGGAGAAAGAAGAATTTAGCGCCACATTATAAAATGTCTGGCTGCAAGAACCCAGTTTCTTCTTCGTGATGACGAAAAGAGTGAAGATGGTGGTGTTTTATGGTATGTGCAGTGGAAGAGCAGTGGGGGAGAAGAGGACAGCATAGAATTTGCAGGGTTTGTATGTTTTTCCTTTATTAAAGATCATTAAAGGTAAGTGGTAATTTGGAATGATTTTTTAGGGGCATTGGTTGAGTTTCTCTTTCATGTACTCTATTTGGTATACAGAAGTGCAGGAAGAATTTATTTATAAAACTAATCTTTGATATTTAAAATTTGCCACTTAGTAAGATTTTACAGATGACGAAAAGGATGAAAGCTTTCAGAGCAACTTCCTGCACTCTGAAAAAACTGATTTTATATTTTCTCTAGAATATGTATAGAAGATTGTGCAATCCTCATTATGAGAAGAAACCACAGTCTGCACCTTTCATTTTAGTTCACTGCTGCAGAAACATGGCACAGATTATCTATTATATTGGTAAATTTAAGAAAGGTAATAACAATCTGGAAAACGTAATTTTAAACGCCAAAACTGTCTGCAGGTACCCATAGAGTTTGATTATCATCCTATCTACTTTAAATAGCCTAGACCACCTGTCAGTCATGAGTGCAAACATTTTCTTGATATTCCTATCTTTCATGCCTTTTTCGGGCACCGGTGTCTTGGTGTTTCAATAAGTTACTGCTTGCTTGAGTAAAAGGACTTCTAGGCATAGTATAAAATAAGTAGCCAGTAGGGCTTAGTTAATTTTTAACTTTACAAGTTAAAGTGTATGTCAGGGTAAATTGAAAAGCAAAAGTTCAGTTCATGAGGGCAATACATGCACATTTCCCAGTATTTTATTACTTTAAATGCTGCAAGTACCGCAAAATATTTCTCTGTTTACCAGAGAAATTTGAAGACGTCTCCCATTTTAACATCAGTACCACCTGGGGAGACCCGTGCCCTTTCGCTCTGAAACTTGGATCTGCTAACCCAGGACTTTGGCAAGTACTTTAACCTTTTCACCTCTCTCTGATATCTCTTTGCTGTGCTGTTAGTCTCTGTGTATTTGTATATATATCTTAGTTACATCTTTTTCTGTAAATATTTTTATTGCACCCGTTTGACCTTTTAGTAATAAATCTTTCCTTCTGAAAGTGTTGAACTGTAGCTAACTATAGCACTTTATTGCAATTTACAAATTCCTGCCTCTAAAGAGAATGCTACTGTGTTTGTTTAACACTCTGCATAACCGTGTCATACAGACGATTACCTCAAGTTGTTTAACTCTCTGCATAATCGGCCTGCGGTGACCGTATTATGCAGACAATTATCTCAACCATTATAGCGTTTTAGCTGATATTGCCAAATTTCCTCTTTCTCTGTACAAAAAGGAGGTGGCAGTGTGAAGGGTTAATTACATAATTAACCTGACCCAGTAACAATCGCTCAGGCTGCTGGTACATTGATTGTAGTCCAATTAGCTGGAAAATCGTTGTGCAGAGTGCAGCTGGGTGTGGCATTATTACGCACGTGACATTGCGGTTTTAGATCGGCTAGTCCTTCGGTCACAAGTTTCGTGAGAAGGGCTGGGGTCTGACATATTGACTTGTGAACTAAGAATGATAATTCTATTTGACACAAGAGATAACGGCCTGAATTTGGACATGGGATTCCTCAATCATTATCCAACAGTTTTATGACTATCAGCTCAAGCTTGACTTCCTCTGTGATGTGACTGTTGTCGTCCCCCCTTTGCTTTTGCTGTGTCTTATCTCTAGCCTCTTTTTTTTTTTTTTTCATCTCTTCTAACATTCTGCTAAAACTTTGTGTTTTGTATAGTACTGCTTGGACCTTGAAGAAGGGGACACTCCCCGAAAGCTTGTCCTGAAAATTATATGTTAGTGCAAATAAAAAAGTATCACGGACAGTACTCAATTGTTTCTGTCGCAAATGCACTAATACGGCTACAATCACCTCAAGCAAAATGGAAGATACTGCATATAGCCGCATAAAGAAGCAGTTAACCAACCTAATCACAAAGGAAACACAGATCAACAGTGATATTTTCTTTCTCTCAAGATGCAAAAAGAGGAATCTCATACCACAAGGCCTCCGGATTAAAAATCCTTCCGTAAATACAATCAACTCTCCTTATGCAGAAAGACTTTGCAGACACACCAGCGAGAGATTAAGGAATAACCTCATCCACAAACTGTATGGAAAAAGGGTAACTACAAAGGCAGTCTTTGTTTGAAACCCTAACATCATTGGACCCTACCAACATTAACCAAATCAAGAATGAGTTGGAAACTTTACAAAGACAAACACAAAAACTTGCCATGAATGGGAAACAAAAAAAAACTTCAGAAGCTACACCAAGAGCAGACCTTTTGGATACAACCTTAACATAAAAGCAACCAAACATCTATACCTCCTATTATCAGTGACCTGGAATCTAATCTGGAATCCCAAGGTATCCCTTGTGTAAATGCTGACCTGACTGAACATGTGGATATAACAGAGGAACTTGGAATCATCAACATGTCAAATCATAAACTTTCTGAACCAGAATTAACCATCCTCTCCAAAGGCCTTACATTCTGCCCAACCACCAAATTGGATCATTTACAATTATTGTCAGATATGGAGGATTTCTTCAGGAGACTAAGGCTCAAAGAATATTTCCACAATAATGAAAGGAATCCTAGGACAGTGGAGTGCTACACAAAGAAAAAGAACAGCTGCTTCACACCTCCACAAGGACGCAACCCCAAACTGGACACCTATATTGATAGCTTCAGATTGCGAGCTACATCCCTGATATCCACCCAGCAAAAGAAAATTCTATACAATCTTTCACCACCAGAGCGATGGGCTATACGCAATAATCAGGCCATCACCATCAAACCAACTGATAAAGGGGGAGCAGTTGTTGTGATGGTGATTTGTATAGTACTGCTTGGACCTTGAAGAAGGGGACACTCCCCGAAAGCTTGTCCTCAAAATTATATGTTAGTGCAAATAAAAAAAGTATCACAGACGGTACTCAATTGTTTCTGTTTACCAGAAATTCAGTGTGGCCCCACCTTCCTGTTTAGGCTGCAGTACCTTTGCTGCAATAAAATCCCAGTCAGCATTGTTAGCCCTGTCTGCTAGACTACAGAACATTGCCTATCCCCAATCCCTCTGTCAGGGACCGTGGGTCTCGCCGCGGCGCACAGGTCTGCGCATGCGCAGATTGCCTAGGCGCACCAATGTGCAGCGATTAGGACTGGGCGTCCGCGGCGGCAATTGCGGCCGCGCATGTGCACTTGCCCCAATGACGGTTCAGGGCGCACTATTTAAACTGGCCAGGCGGTGATCAGGAAGGTCTAGTTCCTGTTACCTGTGTTCCTGAAGTGCGTTCCTTGTTGCCGACCCTGTCTGTCCTGATTCGTGTTGACCTTCTCCTGCTCTGACCCCTGGCTCGTCCCTGACTATTCCTCTGCCTGCCCTTACTATTATTGGACCTCCCGTTGCTGAACCTTGGCTCGTGACCCGGCTACTCTCCATCTACTGCTTGGTACCTATCTGCCTCCACCGTTACCGACCCGGCTAGTCTGACCACGCTCACACCTGACTGTCATCTATCCATCCCGCTCGGGACCTGGACCTGTCAGCCTCCACATCAGGCTCACCCCTAGCACATACCCTCAGCGGGACCCCTCTACCACAGTTGGGTGCACTCAGGGGCCGCGACCTGGTTTCAGTCTCGCACCAAGTCCATCCCCACCATCAGGGGCTCTGGTGAAGAGGCAGACTGGGACTTAGACTCCGCGTCCTGGGGAATCCCGTTCTGTGGATCACTAGAGATTCCGCCGGGCGGTGTCTGACACCCTCCCAGGCCCTCTACACATTCATACATTAATATCCTTTCCCAGCAAAACATTGCTGGTGCTATGACTGTGTTTAGTCAGAAGGCTCTTGAAGTTGTAGTTCCCGGGGGCATGCCTACATCATTAGGAACTAACTTCCCAGCACCTGCATGAACAACCCTGCAAGAACTTTACAAGCCTGGCAGAGGCGGACTGACAACTCATGGGGCGCCCGGGCAATATGGGATCATGGGGCCCCTGTGTCCTTGCCCAAACTAAAAAAAGCCTATGAAAAAGGTACCAGGGGCATCTCATGGGGCCCCCTACTGACCCTGGGCCCTCGGGCAGTGCCCTAGTTTCCAAATGGTCAGTCTGCCCCTGAAGCCTGGTGATGATGATAAAGGGAGTGATAAAAGCTGTTTTTCACTGCTGGAACAAGTTAAAAGGAAATAAGCAGGAGGTTTGCAGGTACATTTGGGTAATGCCTGGACATACACTTTTTTATTAGAGGGTTTAGGTGTTGGTGTTAGGGTTGGGAGGTGTTTTTAGGGGGTAGAATACGGTAGAATTAAAGTTAAAGTGATTCTAAAGCCTAAAGGTTTTTTTTTTATCTTGATGTATTCTGTTCATTAAGGTAAAAAACCTTCTGTGTCACAGGATCCCCCAACCCCCCTTATACTTACTTGATTCCGATCTCGATCCAGCGCTGTGCATGGGAGAAGTGCCTCTCTCCGCTCTCTCCCTCCTCACAGGGAAATCTGCTATCAATCTGATAGCAGCAGGAACCATTGGCTCCTGCTGCTGTCAATCTAATTTTGTGACGAGGATGTGGGGGGTGGGCCCAAGCAAAGCTTCTTGTGTTAATAGACACAGAGAGGGGAACCCAGTGATTGAGCCAGCACAAGTGCCCCCATAGAAAGTGGCAGCGCTTGGAGCGCCAGTGGGGGATCCCAGAAGAGGAGGATCAGGGCATTTTAATAAATTATTATTCATGATTTATATAGCACCAACAATTTGCACAGCAATTTATAAAGGGAGATAGTACGATTACAATACTGTTCAATACAGAAGGAATAGGAGGGTTCTGCTTGTGTAGCTTACAATCAAAAGGGAGAGTAAGGTGGTACAAAAGGTAATATCTGTGGGGGATGATCTCATGAAGGTTGCTGAAGCACAGTTTTTAAGTGAAGGTGTGGTATGCTTCCCTGAATAATATTTTTGTAAGGATTGTCTAAAGGCAGACAGAGTAGGATCTATCCAGACATACCAGACGTAGGGAGGGTGGGTGGGGTTAAGGAGAAGTCCTGAAGGTGAGCATGGGAGGATGTAACAAGGGAGCTAAAGATCAAGATGTCTTGGGAGGAGCAGAGTGGATGATTTGGGTGATATTTCAAGATGTGGTTGGTGATGTAGCTGGGGGCAGTGTTGTGGATGGCTTTGTATGTTATTAATATTATTATAATAATAAAACAGGATTTATATAGCGCCAACAGATTATGCAGCGCTTTACAACAAAGTGTTGTAATTTTGTGGTTAGTATTGTGAATTTTATACGTTGGACTAGTGGAAGTGGAAGCCAGTGAAGGGACTGGCAGAGAGGAGCAGCAGTCACAAATCATTTAATAAGGTGTGTAAATCTAGCAGTAGCATTCATGCTAGACTATATAGGGAATACCCTGTGTAAAGGAGGTCAGTGAGAAGGGAGTTGCAGTAGTCAAGGCGGGAGAACTAAGGCACTTGTCACAATAGAGAACTTGTCTCTTCTAGCAACTTGCCAGCAACAATATCACTATGCAAAATGGAGTAAACACTAACTTGCTTCTACACATCACTCCCTGGCTGTCTGGTTGAGAGATCGTACACTCTATTGCTGATGTAAATGCTGCAGTATATGATTCACCTGGCCATTTAGGGACAGAAGCATGAAACCAAGAAACTGTGCTCTGCATAGTGCTCCAGATGTGGGCAAGTTTTTACTAGTGATAGAATCACTGCTATTATGTAGGCTTTGGGGATGGGGGAGGGGCAAAGTTAAGTTTTAAAGGCTTGCTTTGGGGCTAAAGTGTTAGAAGAGGGAGGTTAATAAGGGTTCATTTGTGTTAGATTAAAGTGTTAGTTCACCTTTTAAAAAAAAATTAAAGGGTAAACTAACAGCCTACACCCACCCTGCACTTACCTTTGTGAGTGATTCAATTTCATAGTCTATGCAGCCTAGCGCAGCAGTCCACGCTGTTCTTCCTCTTTCCCTAGAGATGCAGATCAGAGAGGTTCTGATTGGTCAGCATGGTCACATGTCAACACTGACCAATTGGAACTGCTCTGGTATATGCCATTGTCTCCAGGGGAAGAATAGAAAGAACATTGTGGTTTTCAAACCCCAGGGCTGCTGCACTGGGCTGTGTGGACGGTGAAACTGTATCACCAATATAAATAAGTGCAGTGGGTACTGGGGGCAGGGAGGGTGTAGCATGTTAGGTCACCTTTTCAGAAAAAAATGAAAAAGGTGTACTAACACTTTAAGCATTAGGGTTAGGGTTTAATGGACCATTATTGAAAAGCATAAAGGAGAATTAGCACTGTTAAATGGAGCATTGGGCAAGGTGCATTCCATATTCAGGAGTCGTCCTGCTATCCAGTGTGCTGCTAGCACAGGATATTGTAATACCTGGTGCAGCAAATAGTAATGTTAAAAATTAAAAAAAGGCCCATATTTAATACTGTGCATGCAGTCTGACCACTTTACAGTAATAATACTGTATAAGAGAGTTCCAAATTTATACCCCCAAATTTTAATTTTGGATAGAATGGAAAGAGATTAGAACTCCTGTCAGGTTTTCTTGCTACCTGGAGCACCATTAGAGATCTGTGTTCTTGTTATAGAGATTTTACCTCCCTTCCCGTCTTGGGGACAACCATTTCACCTAACAGGAAGTGAAAGAATCTCCCCAACAGCAGTAAAACATGACATGTGTTGTAACCTTTCCCCACTCTATCCAAAACTAGAAACAAAGTTTTAGATATAGATATACTTTAAGTGTTCAGGCAAGGGAGGGTTAAGTTCTGGGGAGGTATTAGCATTTCTTGTCATCTGGAAGCCCTTAAGTAGATTTTCAGTCACTTCTTAATCAAATGAGCACATAAGAAGTTAAAGGGAATCACCCAACCACAAAAGAGAGAGCAATAAAAATTAACTGGCAGAAATTTTAACCCCTTATTATTTTCTGTTCTGGCGATCAAACAGCCAGCAAACAAAGTTCTCCCCAATGGGGTAACAGAGAATAATAAAAAATCTGACAATTATTTTATTGGTATGCCAAACTAAAACAATAGTTTTGACTAGAACTGGAATTTAAATCGGAGGGAGTCTGAAAGGTCTTCTTCATTGTCAACCTAGCTCAAGCTATTGTTTTTGCTACTCTGTGGCTATGTGGGGCAGAGCTCAGTGGCCCACTCTCTGGGAATACAAGAATCTGGTCATGACAGAAAACACAGTATCATGTGGACCGGTCTTTTAACTATCAGGAGGCTCAAGGGTGTGTAGTGCTTACTCCTGCAGGAGCCACTGTAAATTTGCCCAGGTTCTTCCCTAGTGGGTTGCCCTGCAGCCAGGCACACAAACACAGTCACACTTTTCCTCAATAACCAGTATAGAGGTGTTGTTTGTTTGAGAGGGATACTCCAGAAATAGAAACTATGCAGAAGTTGAGGACAGTAAGCTTTTTTGCTATAAAGCTGAAGCAGAAATCATTAAATATAGCAAACTGTGGACTTGGCTTGTAGTAGAAACAGTTAAATGCAGAGCTGAAGCAGATGTCCTTGCATATAGCAAACAGTTGACTTGGCTTTGTGATAGAAGCAGTAAAAGTACATTTTTGTACTATTTGAGAAGCACTGCCTTAAAGGAAGTCAGCCTAAGCAGTAAAAGTACATAGGCTGACTTCCTTTAAGGCAGTGCTTCTCAAATAGTGGGGCGCGCCCCCCAGGGGGGCGCAAGGCTCCGTCAAGGGGGGCGCATCGCCGCCCCCCCCCTTCCAACAGAAGGGACACTAAGTACAGGGGTGGGCAGAGGGCTGCTGTTTCTTACCTGGCTCCCACGATGATCCATCCAGGAAGCGCTGCTCCTTCCATCACTCCGGCCACTCGGCTACGCCTCCTCACCGGTGATTGGCCGCCAGAACTGTAGCTCAGGAAAGGTACACAGGCGGCCAATCACGGGCGAGGAGGCGGAGCCGAGCGGACCCGCGAAAATCGAGTGAGGGAAAAGCCGGTAAGTGTGCAGTGCAGAGGTGCTGCTGCAACCACATATGCTGGCTGCAGCAGCACCATACTGCAAGAGGGGTCAGCAAGTGTCATTGGTGTCAGTGGGAGGAATAGTGCCGCATCATTGGTGTCACTGATACTAATGATGGGGCATTATTCCTTCCACTGACACAAACGATGGGGCACTATTCCTCCCACTGACACAAACGATGGGGCACTATTCCTCCCCCCCACTGACACCAACGATGGGGCACTATTCCTCTCCCCACTGACAGGGTACTATTCCTCCCACTGACACCAATGTTGGGACACTATTCCTCCCACTGACACCAATGTTGGGACACTATTCCTCCCACTGACACCAATGATGGGGCGCTATTCCTCCCACTGACACCAATAATGGGGCGCTATTCCTCCCACTGACACCAATGTTGGGACACTATTCCTCCCACTGACACCAATGATGGGACGCTATGCCTCCCACTGACACCAATGTTGGGACACTATTCCTCCCACTGACACCAATAATGAGGCACTATTCCTCCCACTGACACCAATGATGGGGCGCCAATGATTAGGTCCTAAGTAAATGTTGGTGATCGGTTTGAATTCATTATTATTTATTGATTTTATGTATTTTTTCAGTATCATATGGTTTGACATGTCCAATCAAAAAATGTTTATAGTTTAATTAAGGATTTAATTTTTTTTTGAATTTCTAATGCACTTTAAATCTTTTCTGCTACAGTTAATAAAGCTATTCTTTGTTGTAAATTGACCCACATTTCTTTCTTTTTTTATTCTCTTATACGTTAATAAGGATACAGTGTTATGCAGAGGTGTACTTATAACAATTTTATAGACAAATGATACTATTTACAGTCGCGCGGGGGGCGCAAAATGTTTTCTTCTTCCTAGGGGGGGCATGACAGAAAATAATTGAGAAGCACTGCTTTAAGGCAATAAGAGCAGAGTCCCTTCATAGAGAACTAGATAGACTAAGCTCTTCAGAACACCAGCCTATGTTCCCTTTAGACTGGGGGTGTCCAAACATTTTTCAAAGAGGGCCAGATTTGATGAAGTGAACATGTGAGGGCCGACCATTTTGCGGCAAAAAAAAATGAATGGATAAAGGAGCGACTGATACTGGTCAATACATATTTTAAATCTGTACTTGTTTCTCCCCCCTAAAAAAAAAAAACGAAATTACTCTAACTGATTTCCTTCAATGCTTGAGAAGGAAGTGCACCTTTGCCTTTCATCCGCCTCGCGCATGCTCTGAAATGCGTTGCATTGCATACTGGACATCCCTACCTCATCACGCTGACGTCGACGTTGTGCTCCAGGGTGGACTTCAGATGCCGGCTGGCTCCCTGTGAACATCCCGAGTCTCCTCCAGTGCTTACTATGGAGTATACATCGAAAATGCCGCCATGTCCTTTGCTTTCACCACATATGCCTAAGCCTTTTGTTTTCTATTATCATGTGTTTCTCATTATGTTCCTCAATAAATGTACCACATATTGCCCTTAGAGGCGCTTTTCTCCTTTTTAGATATTGCCAAATTACCTGTGGGGCCGTATTAAACCAGAACATTATTATTATTATACAGTATTTATAAAGCGCCAATGGTTCGCTCAGCGCTGTACATTACAAAGGGGGACAGAACATGTGACAGAACAATACCAATACAATGCAAAACATGAGGGGATCAAGGGCCCTGCTCTTTCGGGCTTACAATCTAGGAGGGAGGGGATGGTGGCACAGGAGGAGATAGCTGTGGGGGATGGAGTGGTAGGAAGAGTGGAGGAGGTCGGCAAGTTAGCAGGGGGTGGGGTAGGCTTCCCTGAAGAGATGGGTTTTCAGGGTGCGCCTAAAGGAGAGGAGAGTAGGTGATAATCTGATGGGTTGGGGCAGGGAGTTCCAGAGGATGGGTGACACCCTAGAGAAGTCCTGGACGTGGGCATGGGAAGAGGAGACCAGGGAACTAGAGAGAAGGAGGTCTTGTGAGGAGCGGAGTGTGCGTGCTGGGTGGTACTTGGATATTAGGTCAGTGATGTAGTTCGGGGCAGTGTGGTGGACGGCTTTGTACGTCAGCGTTTGGATTTTGAATTTGATCCATTGCACAATCGGAAGCCAGTGGAGGGATTGTCAGAGGGGGGTGGCGGAGATGGAGTGGTTGGAAAGGTGAATGAGTCTGGCAGCCGTATTCAGGATCGACTGAAGCGGGGATAGCCAGCAGCAAGGCAGGCCAGTGAGGAGGGAGTTGCAGTAGTCGAGTCGTGATATGATGAGGGAGTGGATGAGCTGTTTAGTGTTTTCTGGTGTTAGGAACGTGCGTATTTTGGCGATATTGCGGAGGTGGAGTCTGCACGAGTTTGTTAAAGATTGGACTTGGGGCTGGAAGGATAGGTTGGAGTCCAGAATGACACCAAGTACTGTGGCCTGCGGGGCGGGTTTGATGGTGGTGTTGTTGGATGTGATGGAGAAGTCAATGGGGGGTGGACAAGAAACTCGGTTTTGGAGAGGTTCAGTTTAAGGAAGTGGAGCGACATCCAGTTAGATATGTCGCTCAGTAGGTGTGTGATTCGGGAGGAGACTGAGGTGGTGAGGTGGGGGGTTGATAGATAGATTTGTGTGTCGTTGGCATATAGGTGGTAGTTGAAGCCGTGAGAGTGTGTGAGTTGGCCAAGGGAGGAGGTGTAGATGGAGAAGAGAAGGGGCCCGAGGACGGAGCCTTGAGGGACCCCAACAGAGAGGGGGAGTGAGGGGGAGGTGGTAGCATTATAGGTAACGCTGAAAGAGCGTTGTGACAGGTAGGATGAGAGCCAGGAGAGAGCAGAATCTCTAAGGCCGAGGGAGTGTAGTTTTTTGAGGAGGAGGGGGTGGTCGACTGTGTCGAAGGCCGCAGAAAGGTCAAGGAGTAGGAGCACTGAATAGTGGCCATTAGCTTTGGCAGTTAGCAGGTCGTTGGAGAGTTTGAGTAAGGCAGTTTCGGTGGAGTGTAGGGGACGGAAGCCGGACTGTAGGGGATCAAGGAGGTTGTTGTCGTTGAGGTGAGAGCTTAGGCGGGTGTAGACTAGGCGCTCGAGGAGTTTGGATGTAAATGGGAGCAGGGAGATGGGTCTGAGGTTGTTCGGGTCATTGGGGTCCAGGGAGGGCTTTTTAAGTATGGGGGTGATGTGTGCATGTTTCAGAGGGGAGGGGAAAGTGCCAGAGGAGAGGGAGAGATTAAAGATGTGGGTGAGGGAGCATAGGATGGAGGGGGAGGGAGGTTGTAGGAGTTGTGAGGGGATAGGGTCAAGGGGGCAGGTGGTGAGGCGGGCATCAGAGAGGATCTTGGAGACTTCCTCGATGGTAGTAAGGTTAAAGGTGTGAAGTGTTGGGGGGGCTTCAGTATGAGGAATGTAGGGTGGGGTGGAAGTGGAGGTCAGAGCATTGGTGGGGTCATGGGAGAGGGGTGATGAGGGGGTAGCTGAGTGAGGGGGAGCAGGGTTGGAGGGAGTTTGAGCAGCGACAAAGTCCCTGCGGGTTATGTCGAGGGAGAGGGGGGATGAGGGGGTAGCTGTGTGAGAGGGGACAGGTTGAGAGGGCGTGTGAGTTGCGGTGATGTCCTTGCGAATTGTGTCAATCTTGTTTTTGAAGTGATTGGCAATCTCAAGGGCAGTGAGTGAGGTGTTGGGTGGAGGTGGGGGTGGCGAGAGTAGAGAGTTGAAGGTGGAGAAGAGTCGGCGAGGATTGGAGGAGAGGGCCTTGATGAGGGTCAGGAAGTAGGCTTGTTTGGCTGCGTGGAGGGAGGAGGTGTAGGTGTGGAAGGCAGATTTGTAGCGGGCGAAGGCTTGTTGGGATTTGGTTTTGCGCCATAGTCGCTCCAGGGCACGACTGTGTCATTTGAAGGTTTTGGTGTGATCAGTCTGCCAGGGCTGGAGCGGTCAGGGTCTGATGTTGTGTGTGGTTAAAGGCGCTAGTGAGTCAAGGGCTGTTGACAGCGCATTGTTGTAGGCAGTCATAGCCAAGTCGGGGCAGGACAGGGGGAGGATGCTGTCGTGGAGTTGATCAGCTGCAGAGGGGACAGGGGCAGGGTTAAGGTTGCGGAGGTTACGGCTCGTAGTAGTGTGACATTTGGAGGGGTAGGCGTTGGAGGACGAGGAGATAGAGAAGGTAATCTAACTAATCCTAGCACCTATCTAGGGGAATGTTACAGGTGGATTTGATATATGTATATTTTAATGGTCAACATTCTACACAGGGATGGTGATGAATAGTATTTTGTACTCCATGCATTCTTAGCTTTGTAAACTATGCAAGGCTTCTTTAAGCATGCTTGGAAAATGACGATTTCCCCTTTCTCAACTTCTTGTTTTAGAAAGTGTTTCGTAACAAAAAAGGAGCAACACAAAAAGAGAAACGTAGTACAGTGTTTCACACAAACACAGCATGGTTAAACACTGGCCCATTTGGGAATAGGGAAGTCCTTACACACTTTCACAAATCTACTGATTTTTTTCGGAATTCAAGTGCAAACATCTCATCCACATAGTCCCTGAAAGACACAGCCAACTCTAAGACTGGCCATACACTGTGTGAATTTCATCAAGAAAATTTGCCAGTGAGTAGCTCTGTTGTCCCCTCCTGCCCAACATCCTTCAATTAAAAAATCGAAGGTTCAGGATGGAAAATTCTTTGCAGAACAGCGACTGTATCCATGTAGATGCAGCCACTGTTCAGGTGTTTTAACAGCCATTGGCAGCAGCTGTCAGAATACAATAGCCTTACAGGAGTGATTCATCCATCCACACTTTTTAGCATGGATGGAGGAATCTGTTCAATAATTTTTGTTCAGCCTGCAGATGGATGGAATCTCGGTTGGTTCTGCAGGGCCGAAAAATCAATCCATCAGTGGGCAGGCTGTTGGATTTTTAGCATGCAATTACTGCCTGCAGCTATAGTCACTAGCAGTAATCACTGTGTTCTGCTGGCAGAGAAGGCTCCCTGTGCCCCCCCAATGGCAGAACATAATAATGCTGCGAGAGGAATTCCCGCATCAACACTGATTGTGTTGATAGGGAAATCATAGGATTTTCTTTCCTTCCCCCTGTGGTGGAAGGAAAGAAAAACGATTCGTCTTTGGCTTGCCTAGAAGTGTGTGACCAGTTTCAACTTTCCAGCTTCCGTTAACAGGGGCATCTTTAGGATTATAAAGTACAAACAATGGCTTAACAATAGCCATGGCAGCCCATTTGGCTCCTATGGGATCTGGGGTAGGAGGAAGGGGGGCATTAGGAAGGCTGTTAAGGAAACTAAACTGTAAAATTTGCATATATGTATAGAGTATTATGATTATTACTGTTATACAGTATTTAATATTATTATAATTGTTACTACAGCTATATCTTTTATCCAATGCATTGGTCCATAGCAGGGTACTGACAATGCTGATACTTCTACTGCTACTTGTCCTTAATGTAGGTATATGTATGTTAAGATAAATGACACCTGTTATCACAGTTAACACTGCTAGCTGCCACAGAAAGAGATAGCCAGGGGACATCAAAATTTGCTATGGTACCCCATGATTCCTAGTTATGCTCCTGGACTGGAGAACCCTAAAGAAAGGCAGCTACTGCATGAACGTTGTGAACATACGCATCAAAGTGAGCAATAATGACTTTAGAGGGATGCTTCACTGGGAAGGATTGAGGGAATAAAGTTTTAGTAAAGTAAAGTAAAATAAAGTAAACCCTTAAATATACGGTCATGGCAAAAAATATTGGCTTCCCTGCATTTCTATCAGATAATGCACCACTTGTTGCAAATACAAATGTTTAGGCATTCTCATGTTTATTCCTTTTGATTGTATTGGTATGACACAAAAAGTGGAGAAACAAAAAGCCAAATCTGACAGGTTCCATGCAAAACTCCAGAAATGGACTGGACAAAATTATTGGCACCCTCAATTAACTATTTGTTAGCACACCCCTTAGAAAAAATATCTGAAATCAATGGCTTCGTGTAACCATCAGTGAGTTTCTTACACCTCCCTACTGGAATTTTGGACCACTTTTCTATCGCCAATTGCTCCAGGTCTCTCAGATTGGAAGGTTTCTTTTTCCAAACTGCTGTTTTAAGTTCTCTCCATAGACGCTCTGTGGGATTGAGATCTGGACTCATTGCTGGCCAGTTCAATACTCTCCTGCACTTTGTCTTAAACCATTTCTGGGTGCTTTTTGACATGTGCTTAGGGTCATTGTCCTGCTGTAAGACCCAACTTTCTGACACTGGGCCCTACATTGCACCCCAGAATTCTTTGTTAGTCTTCAGATTTCATAATGCCATGCACACGGTCAAGACATGCAGTGCCTGAAGCAGCAAAGCAACCCCAAAACATCAGTGAACCTCCACCATGTTTGACTGTAGGAACTGTACTCTTTTCTTTAACCGTTTCAATACCGTGCAATTTTACACCTTCCTGCCCAGGCCATTTTTCAGGTTTCAGCGCTCTCACACTTTGAATGACAATTGCGCGGTCATACAACACTGTACCCAAACAAAAATTTTATCATTTTCTTCACACAACTAGAGCTTTCTTTTGCGGGTATTTAATCACCGCTGGTGTTTTTATTTTTTGCTAAATTAACAAAAAAAGACCAAAATTTTTGAAAAAAAACATGTTTTTTTTTGTTTCTGTTATAAAAGTTTACAAATAAATAATTGTTCTTCATAAATTTAGGCCGAGATGTATTCTGCTACATGTCTTTGGTGAAAATAACCCAAATTAGGATGTATTTTTTAGTTTGTAGGAAAGTTATAGAGTTCACAAACTATGGTATAGATCTGAATATTGATCAATCCTGAAGTACTGACAGCCAATCTAATTTCTTGAGGTCCAAGAATGTCAGAATAGTACAGATATCCCCAAATGACCCCTTTTTGCAGAGTAGACAGTCCGACGTATTTCATAAGAGGCATGGCGAGTTTTTTGAAGTTGTATTTTTTTGTCATAATTTTTCGGAAAATGAAAAAATTAAAAAAATTATTTTCACTATTTTTTTTTTTACATACTGTCACCAGTGCAGTACAGCGTCATCATATAACTGGCATGGCAGTAAACAGGGACACTGACTGGTGACAGTATGAAAAAAAAAAATATTTATTTATTTTTTTAATTTTTTTTTATTAAATGTTTTTTATTTTTTTTAAGATTTTTTTTTCATATTTTACTATGACCAAAGTAGTACAATGTTACCATAGTAACATTGTACTACTTTGGGGAAGTGATCAGTATTTTTTTTTTTTTTACACAATTTGCTTATAGCAAAGAATTACTTTGCTATAAGCAAGCATTTAGCTGAATGAAATCGATTCATTCAGCTTTTTTTTTTTTTGTGCTTAGCTGTGATTTGGTCACAGCTAATCACATGACATGTGCATGTGATTAGCTGTGACCATTCACAGCTAGGCACTAGTATACAATGGATGGCATCATGAATGAAGCCATCCATTATATACAACTGTCATGTGACCTGCTGTGATTGGTCACAGCAGGTCACATGGTACCAGCAACGGGAGCCGGTACTCGGATCTGTCATCGGCCGTGTCCGAGGTGCACGGCCGGTGACAGATCGCACTGCTGCGCCGCTCTGCATTAGCGCAAACGGCGCATGTGCGGGAGCACGCCAAATGGCGTGCACCCGGAATGCAGAGACTGTTTTGAAGCCGCCAAACGGCCATTGGCCAGGCGGCTAATGGTTAAAGGCCTCATTTCTTTTTCTGAAAACAGTAGAATGATGGGCTTTACCAAAAAGCTGTAATTTTGTTTCGTCTGTGCACAGCACATTCTCTTAATAGGATTTTGGCTTTCTCAAGTAAGTTTTGGCAAACTCCAATCTGGCTTGTTAATGTTTCTGTGTCAGCAGTGGTGTCCTCCTGGGTCTCCTATCATAGCATCCCTTTACATTCAGATGGCGATGTATAGTGTGAGCTGACACAGTTGTACCCTGTGCCTGGAGGTCAGCTTGAATTTGTCTGGAAGTTAATCAAGTTTCTTTAGCCACCTTTCCAACAATCCTTTGTTGCAATCTTTGATCAATTTTTCTCTTTTGTCCACGTCCAGGGAGATTAGCTACAGTGCCATGAATTGTAAACCTCTTGACAATGTTGCGACAGTGGACACAGGAACATTAAGATCTCTGGAGATGGACTTGTAACCTTGAGATTGTCCATGGTTTTTCACAATTATTGTTCTCAAGTCCTCAGACAATTCTTTGCTGCTCTTTCTCTTGTCCATGCGGCACACAACAGAAAGGCTGAGTCCATTTTCCACCATTTTAACTGGTTGCCAGTATGATTTCTATATTGTCAGCTCCTGTTAATTGATACAGGTGAGTTTAATTAAGAATTACTAGAGTATTAAAAACTTGGAATGCAATTATTTCTTACAATTTTGAGAAAGTGACAATAATTTTGTCCAGTCCATTTCTGGAGTTTTGCGTGGAATGTGTCAGATTTGGCTTTTTGTTTCTCTACTTTTTTGTGCCATACCAATACAAGAAACAAACATGAGATTCACCTCAGGTGATTCACAGAGGTAAAACAAATCCTCCTACATAAGTTGTCTTTCCATTAAAAGCGCAGACTTTACACAGGTTCTCTCAGCTCTGAAAAGCAGGAGAGCTGTAGTTACATCAGCGAAAAGAGCTCTGAGAGTTGATTGAAATGAAGGGATTACCCCCTCCCCCCATTTACACAGCACACAGGTACAGAGCTAAGGTTGTCAATCAAAGACTGTGCCCTCCCCTGCCACTATTTTTCTCTTGGTGTGAGGAAAACCTGTCAGAAGTGACTCATACTGATAGCAGAGGAATGAGGCAGCAGACAGAAATGACTCTTAGTACTCTGGATTGAGACAGTTACACACTATAGAGGGATATACTTTTGTTTACATTTCATGTCTGAGGTTTACAGCCTCAACCTCAAACCGAAGTACAGCTATCTTTTAAAAAGTGAAAACTCTTCCCTTACATATGTTTTCTGCACATAGTATACAGACATAGCATTACAAAGATTTATACACATACAAATTTAAACAAAATTGATCCAAAACCTATATAGCTTTCTTCTAAAAGGTTTGGCATATTTTATATTGTGCAACATAAATTTTGTTATCCGCCATACAATTTCACAGGATCATATAGACCTAGCAGTCTGTTCTAACCAATAAATAACTTTATGTACCTTTTTAGGGTGGATTTTATCTTTGTTTTTACTGTCAAATTCTAAAGCAGTAAAATTATTGTCTCTGCAGGAATCTCTAGCCTACTTTATGGTCCTGCCTTATATAATCCATTCTTCTGTTCAGAAAAATCTTTTTAATAATTGGTTAGATGCGTGGTAGCATAAATTATTGGAAACATTTAATCTTTATTGCATTGGATTTTCATCTATGGATATGATATACCCATATCTTCAAGGTAGCATATGGTCTGGCTTGAATACATAATATAGATTTATACAACAGCAGGATGGCGGTATAATAATAAGAACAAAACTTACATGCTAGGAAAGTTATTTTTTGTTTCACAAGCTCCCTTTAAACTTCTCTTTAATGTAATAAATCTAAAACAGGGTCAAAAAAGCTGGAAGATATGCTTGTGGTACCATGCGATTTTCTAATTATCGGACACATCTAAATGCAGAAAAGACAAACATTTATCTTGTAAATGTTAAAAGTGTCTGTTCTTCTATATGTGGATATAAAAAATAAATGTAGGGTGAAAATATAGAGAAGTGAGATGATATGTAAGAATGATCTTTCTTTGTATACTGTTGCACCCCATTGCCATTTGCTATTATGGATGTGAAAATAGGTTATAAATATAATCCTACATAATTTATGTATGGGACTTCAAGGTCACTTTAAAATACTGTCATCCTCATCCATCTCTATCTGATGCGATATCATAAAAGTAAGTATCCTATACATATAATATGAGGAAAAGTAGTTTTTTTGGTTTACTTAAAGCAAACCATCATCATCTTCACCCAATCTTCACACAGAGCACATGTGCTATGTTACATCATCAGGGGGCCAGCTGCAAGAACCTGGAAGAGATAGCTGACTCCCATTTACATCAGTAAAGAAGATAATGGTATGGGTCCTAGCATACAATGGAGCAGTGAATTACATCAATAGGTTGCTGTTTTTTTCTGGCCATGTGAGTATGCAAATTCACCATACCACACTGAAAACAATGAGAGGGATTAAAAAAAATATATATATATATATAAATATATAAATATTTGGTTTGAAGTTTCTCCTTATATGCCCAGTACATTTATGAAAATGATGTTCTTTTTAATTTGTTTCAATTTTATATTGAAAACCTCTGCACTTTATTATTGCTATGCAGCCAGGCTGCATTAACAGTAAATAATCTGAATGTGTTTTTAATGTTCTCAAAGTGCTTTATTAATATATAAGCTGCACTGTGATGGCAGCATGCTGGACTGCTACTGTACTCTCACACTTGCCCCTGCACAGGGCTCCAACTGATAGAAAGAATGTGAGCTTTGTTGATTAGAGCACTATTCAAGAGGTGTGTTGGACTGCTAAAGATATGGACTGCTGTGCTCTGTGTGAGAATGGCGGCCCAGATTTCCAGCATGCTGCCAGCACAGGGCCGCTTGATATAGTAGTAAAGCACTTTAAAAACACACACATAGCCTTTACGTTTAAGGCCCCTTTCACGCGAGTGATCTGATCAGGTCCATCTGTCAGTTTTTTAGTTGGACCTAATCAGATGGTCCTCATACCTCTATGGACCGTAAGGTGTAAACAGAATTGCTAGGGAAAAAAAATGGAAGGGGATCCGCCCTCCTCTGCCTAGGCAGATTGGATTGGAGGGCAGTCAGGTGTAAACGGACTGCAGAGTCCATTTACATCCAGATACCCAAAGAGCAGAGCAGGCTCAGTGCGTGTCCGCTCTGCATAAACTGAACAAAGACAAGTCATCCGCGCACTTTGCTCTGGTCAGCAGGGAATCAACAGACAGATCTGCTGAGCAAATCAGATTCCACCTTGTGTAAAACAGGTCTTATGCAGCCTGACTGTAGACAAAAGTAAAGTACATGGCTTTAATATGGCTATAAAAAGTGTGTTTCAAATTGTAATAATGTGCAAATGATATAACACCCAGCATCTAAACATCAATTAACTGCAGTCACATTAGAGAAAGACAAATTTGGACTGTTTTATAGGCTTAGTAAACATCCCTCTTTATTTTATTAAATAGCAATTCCAAGTAGCAATTAGTGAGTGGTATAACTGCACTAAAATCAGAAAGGTCATTACGTTTACCTTTATCTGAGTTCCCTGTATTCTACAAAACACAGATTTCACAGACTATTTAACAGGCTCAGTAGAAAGAACAGAAGGATTTGTTTTCATAGTGCCCATGCTGTGTAAAGCTAGCCATAAACATAGACATGTGGCCGGATGAAAAGGGACCAGGAAAATTTTGATCACTGTGTGGAAGCCCCCATTCCACAATGTCATTTGTTGATCAGCTGGTCTTCTGCTAAACAGTGGAGAGTCCCGCTGTCAGAATAGTGTCCTTCCATTCACCTTTTGTATGGAAAGAGGTTCTGTTTGTATTTAGTTTTCTTTTTGTTCAGCCCTCTGGCTGAACAAACAAAAGAACATCTATGGCCTGCCTAAGGCTCATATTTCAGCAAATTCAGATATCTGAGCCGTGGGTGGTCCTGCAAGCACCACCTGGCTTGACAAAAGTTAATTTAAAAAATTTACTAAGCCAGGTGGAAAACTGGGAATCAGTGACTGAAAAAGAGAAAACCTAGCCATAGTGGTGGCCATGTGGTGACTGCTTTTGTTTTCCGGAGGAGCCGCTGGTAATATGCCTGGGTTCCTTTTCTCAGTACTTGCCCCACAGCTAGGTACACTTGCACTTGCACTCTCTTGGCTCAAGAAACAGTCTAGGGTTGTTGGTTTTGAAGTTTTATTGAAGGGTTGAACTTGGATGGAGATTGGGGAAAGTAGGGTACTCCAATCACTTGTTATAAAGAACATGGGGACACAAAACTTGCTTCTTAAAACTCTGAACACTGTCCCTATGTAGCAGCTAGTGGACAGGTTCTGCAGTACTATATTGAGGAAGTTGAGCCTTCCTTGGTGAACAGTCCAAACAATAGCCCCTTCAGAGGGAATGGAATTACTATGCTCTTCAGGGCAAAACTGTTTACCACACACAAGGCTGACCTTCTAACAAAAAAAAGGGGTGATGGCACTTAGTCTCTAGGATCTCTCCCCATGTGTACATACAGAACACCTCTGGATAAATGGTGGCCTCCTACCAATATCCTGCTGGCAGCTTATATCAGTGGTACCAGACTAGATCCTCAGACAACTGCCCCGCCAACCAGCCTTCAGCAGCAGACAATGGCTCCAGGCCCTCCAGCCTCCCAGCTGGAGCCTCCACTCAACAAGCGCATGGCAGAATGCCCAGGAAGTGCAAATTAGCCCTCCTAGGTGATGGGGGGGTCTCTCTTCAGGAGAGCTCCCTGACCTAGTACTTGTTGGTTGGCTTCGGCTAGCCACAAGGAAAGGGGTCTGCCAGGCCTTTTGGCTAGGTGGTCCATGTTGGAAACCTTTGTCCCTGTCAGGAACCTTGCACCCCGGGGGATCAGGGTAGAGGTACTGCCCCTTCAGGAGGTAGACTAAAGCACACCCCTAAGTGCACTTTTTTGTGTTTTGCACTTGCACGTTTTTTGTTCACTTACGGGTTTTTGTTTTTTCGCACCTCCGCGTACTTGAAAAATGGATTGACTGTACCTTGGGAGATGTTGATTGACTGTACCTTGCCCCTTAAAACATATGAAATAATAGAATAGGTAGTGGGGTGTTCTATGTGGATATATTACACGCCAACAAAAAAATAAGTTAAAATATTACTGTATACAGTATCACTGTTTTTGTTGGATAATTCTTTTAATTGTGTCTTTCTACCTTTATTAGTATCCCATTCACAAGTTTACTTTCTGAAGAAGCCAAGTAAGCAAAATATGTAGAAGAGCCTGTGTTTGAGGATCTCAATTTAAATGGCATATATTGGATATAAACTATGTTTCTCAACCTTTTTTAAGTCAAGGTACCCTTTAAAAGTATGGACAATGTAAAGGCACCCTCTAAAATTATGGACAGTCCTGAGGCACCCTTTAAAATTTTAGACAGTCTTGAGGAACCCCATTCTAAAATGTAAAAAACTATTCTAATACTTTTATATAATGCATATAGGACACCCAACATTAGAGGTCATTTATTCTTCCAAAGCAAATACACTTTTACATACTGGTATTGACTAGTATTCCAGTGTCTCTCTTCTTTCTCAGTATTTCTCCATCACTGAGATAATGTGACCCCAGTACTACTGGAGAGGGGTAGGGGAGCGTTAAACAAGGATGCTGTGCAGGCAACCGACATTCTCCTTATCAACTGATGAAGTCATTGGTTGACAGAATGCCGGTGGCTAGAAGGTTGTAATGGTGCACAATGAACACTTGTGGCTTTGTGCAACTAAAAGGCCAGTTTGTTCCACCTTCTGGCTTGTATACAAGTTTTGGGCAGTTTTTAGACATTTTGCCAAGGCACATCTGAAGAAACCTCAAGGCACCCCAGGGTGTCTGGGCACCCTGGTTGAAAAAGGCTGAACTAAAAGAGTTTCTTTTTCTATGTATTTGTGTAAATTAAATTGTAATATTTTAACTTAATTTTTGTTGGCGTGTTATATATGAACTTAGAAAATCCCACTCCTGCCTATTCTATTATTTCACATGCGCTAAAACTAAATTTACCTACACTAACACTTAGCTATAAACCCCAAACAGAATTCCAGCCTCACTGAGTACAGTGAGCCAAACTAAATTTGTCTAACAGAACACATTAACTCCATTGACTACAATGGGCCCAAACTAGATATACCTATCCTAGCACCTGACTAGGAGGGTGCTACATAAATAACTGCCTAAAGGTGTTAGCTGGAGTTCAGCTTTAATTTGTTAGTCAGCTCCATTTAAATCTGTTAGTCCAGCTAAAACTACTCTCTTCCCAGATTGATAATGTAGATATCTCCCTTGCTCCTCCATAAAGCGGAGCCACCCTAAAGCTGGCAATTTTTTTTTTTAAATGAGATTTGGGAACGTTTGGTTTATTTTCTAACAGTTAATGGGGGTCAAATAAACAATCGTTTTCAACCATGGTGACAAAGAAATTTGAAGGAGCAGGCTGGAAATATTGAACAAATGAAAGTCTAACAATGAAGGTAGTTTATCGTCTGGGCAATTCTATTCATTCCAAAATTGAATGGTAAATTGTAAAGCTTTTTCAAACATCATCTGTCAAGTCTCTGATGGCATTATTAAATGTACTGATCAGATTTATCATACGGGTGTATGACCTTCTTAAAGCAGAGCTAAATTTACCTTTACTTCAACAGTCCCCATCCCTCACCAGCACAGACATCTTCTTCTGGGAGCCAGTCTTTGACCATCTTCATTGGCTGCAGCAGGATAATGTCACTCCTGCGCATGCGCCTGAGTCAGTCATTCTGGCACACAGGGACCGTGTCGGTGATGTAAGCTGAGCTGTGCAGCTCAGTTTACATGCTAGAAATGCTGCAAGTAGGCAGGTAGGTGTCTTTTCTTGCAGGAGAGACAATGTGTGTCACTTCTGAAATAGAGAGCCTGTTTGCTCAAGGTTTAAGCCAGTAGAACTTTAGTTATGCTTTAACCCAGGAAGTGGCCAGATCAACAGCTGAAAAATAAAGGAAAAAAAGCCTAAAAATAAAATGAATGTAGCCATCACATGTAAATCTGCCTATACACAGATTTCTCTCTTCACACAAACAAGAGGAATTGAAGAATCCCCCCTGCTGGGAGATTTATTCTGTCAGCAGCACCTGTTTAGCTGCAGCCACTGATAAAAAAAAAAATTCCAACATGTCCCTTGGACAGAAGTTGATCAAATTAGCTGAGACTTACACACAATGATAGAAATTCGGCCAGTCTCTGCTGAACCAGACGAATTTTGATCAGTGTGTGGCCAACTCAGAGATTGGTAAACTACAATTAGTTTTGGGTTTAGATACACTTTTACTTCCTCTCTCTTTATATATAACATAGTATTCAAGACAAACTTTTTATCTATTTTGGCATAAGGGAGGGTTATAATCTTTTTTTTTTTTTTGCCATCTGTGTTCCATTGAGATTTTCCTTCACTTCCTGTCGCTTACCCAAAACAGGAAGTGAAAGGAAATCTAGCCAAATTGAGAGAAATCCCTGGCTGTCACCAGAACTAGTATCCCCATTGAAAGATTTCCTCTCTATTCCTGTTCTAGTGACAAGCAAAAATCTGGGATATTATTTAACTTTCAGTGGACCTCTCCTTCCTACCCCACATCCAACTGCTATCTAGATCTTGCAGGCTCCACCTCCGCAACATCTCCAAGATACGCACATTCCTCACCCCAGACACCACCAAGCAACTCGTACACTCCCTCATCATCTCACGCCTGGACTATTGCAATTCCCTTCTCACCGGACTTCCCAAACGAATGCTATCCCCACTCCAGTCGATCCTAAACTCAGCAGCCAGACTCATCCACCTCACCAAGCGCTCCACATCTGCCTCCCCCCTCTGCCACTCCCTTCACTGGCTCCCGATTGCCCAACGCATCAAGTTCAAGCTGCTAACCCTGACCTACAAAGCCATTCACAATACCGCCCCGAACTACATAACTGACCTGATACCCAGATACTACCCTACCCGTGCCCTCCGCTCCTCACACCTCCTGCTCTCTAGCTCCCTGGTCTCCTCCTGCCACGCCCGATTGCAGGACTTCTCTAGAACTTCCCCCATCCTCTGGAACTCCCTACCCCAATCCATTAGAATGTCACCTACCCTCCTCACCTTCAGGCGCACCCTGAAAACCCTCCTCTTCAGGGAAGCCTACCCCAACCTCTCCTAACACCCGACCTCACCTCACAACCAACCTCCTTCATTCCACCCACCATTCCATCCCCCACAGCCATCTCCTCCTGTGCCACCCTCCCCTCCCTCCTAGATTGTAAGCTTGAAAGAGCAGGGCCCTCGAACCCCACGTGTATTGTACTGTTACTGTCTTGTCTCATGTTCTGTCCCCCTTTGTAATGTACAGTGCTGAGCATACCCTTTGGTGCTATATAAATACTGTATAATAATAATAATAATGGTCACTAGGACAAATAGAGAGGGTAAATCTGCTTACTGAGGGCACCAATAGCAATAAAAACCAGACAGATGTTCTGATCCCTCTCCACTCTATCAAAACCCAACAAATACATCTTGACTTTAGTTATACTGTAAGAGGCAAAGGGAGTCTAGAGCAGAGGTCTCCAAACTTTCTAAGCAAAGGGATAGTTTAATGTCTCTTAGACAGGAGGGCTGGATTGTGGTGAGTGAGAGTAGAAAATGCCTCAGACTTAGTGGTCAGTGGGGATAAAATAATTACATAACACCCATAGGCAGTAGAAGGTATTGGTATTATTGGGAAGAATTTCCATTGTTGGTGTCAGTGGGAGGAATGATGCCTCAGAGGGAGGAATAGTGTCCTATCATTGGTGTCAGTGGAAGAAATAGTGCCCCATTATTAGTGTCAGTGGCATAAATAGTGCCCCATCATTGGTATCAATGGGATGAATAGTGCCCCATCATTGGTATCAGTGGGAGGAATAGTGCCCAGTCATTGGTATCAGTGGAAGGAATAGTGCCCCATCATTGGTATTAGTGGAAGGAATGGTGCCCCATCACTGATATTAGTGGGAAGAATAATGCCCCGTCATTAGTGTCAGTGGCAGGAATCACGTCCCACTGTTGGTGTCAGTGGGATAAATAGCACCTCATATCATTGGAAGGAATAGTGCCCAAGGGACAAATACAGGCTAGTAAAGGGCCACAGGTTGGAGACCACTGATATAAAGTTCTCACTGCAAGGGTGGGATTTAGAAATAGTGCCCGTTTCATTTAGCCTGCAAATCTAACCTTATTTTAAACACCCAATATGTCCAAATGGATTTTTTTCCCTTTGCCCTGATGAGGTTCTAAATTAAACCATATCTAACCCCACAAACAAAATGTGTTATTATTGCAGCTTACTGGTCCTTAACTCGGGTGGCTGCATAAGTTTAAATGTTTTCACACTTTTTTTCTCTTAACTCTTGCCATTCACACACTCCCTGTCCTAGGGTGCCAGCCATACTGAGCAGCGTTGTCACCCTTGGAATAGTGCCCCATCATTGGTTTCAGTGGGAGGAATAGTGCCCCTTCATTGGTATTAGTTGGAGTAATCATGTCCCGTAATTCGTGTCAGTGGGAGGAATCGTGGCCCGTCATTTGGTGTCATTGGTAGGAATAGTGCCCCATTATTGGTATTAATGGGAGGAATAGTGCCCCTTCCTTGGTATTAGTGGGAGGAATAGTGCCCAGTCATGGGAATTAGTGGAAGGAATAGTGCCTCATCATTTGGTGTCAGTGGGAGGAATAGTGCCCCATTATTGGTATTAGTGGGAGGAATAGTGCCCCTTCACTGGTATTAGTAGGAGTAATAGTGCCCCTTCATTGATATTAGTGGGAGAAATAGTGCCCCATCATTAGTATTAGTGAGAGGAATAGTGCCCCTTCACTGATATTAGTTGGAGGGATAGTGCCCCATCATTGGTGTCAGTGGAAGGAATAGTGTCCCATCATTGATGTCAATGGGAAGAATAGCGCCCCTTCATTGGTATTAGTGAGTATTAGTGAGAGAAATAGTGCCCCTTCACTGATATTAGTTGGAGGAATAGTGCCCCTTCATTGGTGTCAGTGGAAGAAATAGTGCCCCATCATTTGTGTCAGTTGAAGGTATAGTGCCCCATCACTGTTAGTAGTGGGAGGAATACTGCCCCATCATTGGTGTCTGTGGGAGGAATAGTGCCCCTACACTGGTATTAATGGGAGGAATAGTGCCCTATTATTGGTATTAGTGGGAAGAATAATCCCATCAATGGTATTAATGGGGGGAATAGTGCCCAATCATTCGTATCAGTGGGAGGAATAGTTCCCCATCATTAGTGCCAGTGGGAGGAATAGTGTCCCTTCATTGGTATTGGTGGGAGGGATAGTGCCCCATCATTGGTGTCAGTTGAAGGTATAGTGCCACATCACTGGTATTAGTGGGAGGAAAAGTGCCCAATCATTGGTATTAGTGGGAGGAATAGTGCCCCACAACTGGTATTAGTGGGAGGAATAGTACCCAGTCATTGGAATTAGTGGAAGGAATAGTGCCTCATTATTGGTATTAGTGGGAGAAATAGTGCCCCTTCACTAATATTAGTGGGAGGAATAGTGCCCCTTCATTGATATTAGTGGGAAGAACAGTGCCCCATCATTTGGTGTTAGTGGCAGAAATAGTGCTCCATCATTAGTATTAGTGATAGGATTAGTGCCCCTTCACTGATATTAGTAGGAGAAATAGTGCCCCTTCATTGGTGTCAGTGGAAGGAATAGTGTCCCATCATTGATGCCATTGGGAGGAATAGCGTCCCTTCATTGGTATTAGTGTGAGGAACAGTGCCCCATCATTTGTGTCAGTTGAAGGTATAGTGCCCCATCACTGGTACTAGTGGGAGGAATAGTGCCCCATCATTGGAGTCAGCTCAAGGTATAGTACCCCATCATTGGTATTAGTGGGAGGAATAGTGCCCCATCATTGGAGTCAGTTGAAGGTATAGTGCCCCATCACTGTTAGTAGTGGGAGGAATAGTGCCACATCATTGTTGTCTGTGGGAGAAATAGTGCTCTATTATTGGTATCAGTGGGAAGAACAGCTCCCCATCATTGGTATTAGTGGGAAGAATAATCCCATCAATGGCATTAATGGGGGGAATAGTGCCCAATTATTGGTATCAGTGGGAGGAATAGTGCCCAATTATTGGTATTAGTGGGAGGAATAGTGCCCCATCATTGGTGCCAGTGGGAGGAATATTGCCCCTTCATTGGTATTGGTGGGAGGGATAGTGCCCCATCATTGGTGTCAGCTGAAGGTATAGTGCCACATCATTGGTGTCAATGGGAGGAATAGTGCCCCATCATTGGTATTAGTGGGAGGAATAGTGCCCCTTCACTGATGTCAGTGGAAGGAATAGTGTCCCATCATTGGTGCCAGTGAAGGGAATAGCGCCCCTTCATTTATATTAGTGGAAGGAATAGTGCCCCATCATTGGTGTCAGTGAAGGGAATAGCGCCCCTTCATTTGTATTAGTGGGAGGAATAGTGCCCCATCATTGGTATCAGTGGAAGGAATAGTTCCCCATCATTGGTATTAGTGGGAGGAATAGTGCCCCTTCACTGATAGTGGGAGGAATAGCACCCCTTCATTGGTGTCAGTTGAAGGAATAGTATCCCATCATTGGTGCCAGTGGGGGGAATAGTGCCCCTTCATTTGTATTAGTGTGAGGAATAGTGCCCCATCATTGGTGTCAGTTGACAGTATAGTGCCCCGTGATTGGTATTAGTGGGAATAATAGTGCCCAATCATTAGTGTTTGTGGGAGGAATGGTGCCCCTTCACTGGTATTAATGGGAGGAATAGTGCCCTATTATTGGTATCAGTGGGAAGAACAGCACCTCATCATTGGTATCATTGGTATTAGTGGGAAGAATAATCCCCATCATTGGTGTCAGTGGGAGCAACAGTGTCCCATCTATGGTGTCAATGGGAGGAATAGTGACCCATCATTGGTGTCAGTGGAAGGAATAGTGACCCATCTATGGTACCAGTAGAAGGAATAGATCCCCATCATTTTATTAGTGGTAAGAATAATCCCCATTATTGGGGTCAGTTTATTGGGATCAGTGGAAGGAATAGTGTCCCATTGTTGGTGTCAGTAGGAGGAATAGTTTCCTAAAGGCTGGATAAAGACAAGCAAAGGGCCACATCTGCCCACAGGTTGCAGAGACCACTGATCTAGAGGAATGTGGGAGTTGTGGGAGTTGGTGATTAAGTACTGATGGGGTACAGATGAAAGGACAAGAGGTAATAGGGTGGACATATTAGATGCAGGGTCATCATATATACTCCCAATGTTCTGAGAGGAGACTTAAGGCCCCTTGAGCCCATAGGGAAAAGGAGCCTTGACTGTGGACATAAGTATTATTTAAGTTTAAGATGATTGGCTATTTGTGCATGGGGTGAGGGGGCAGAGCCTGAACTCTATAAGAGGTCTACGCTGAGGTAAAATCCTCACTGATCTGTGGAATAGCAGCTTCAGAAGAGTGCCCATCATCCCACCCCACTTATTTAAGGTTGGTTGTCACAGCTTTTGGATCCAGTGTGAACCAGGGCTTTATGTTCAAAAGTGCTGACAGTACAGCTGTGAATGGCACTGGTTAGGTGTTTAAGTTGGAAGTTACTTATACTGGAAATTTCAAATAAAGCCGTGGCTTTGCCCTTTCCAACTTAACCTGTCCAAAGTGTCATTTTTTTTAGACAAGTTTATTGGTTGATTTTCTTTGCTGGCTTTAAGCCTATGCTGCTCAGCAGTCAAGAGAGGCACCTCTGAGCACAAAGCATGTCTGAAAAGAACATTCCCTTGCCATGCCCCCAGGTAGGAGTACCACGAAGAATGAATATACAGTATGAAAAAAAACTAGTTAATCCCACAAGAGCTTTTTTTATCACTACTTTTCCTTTTATATCCACTTCAATACTGGACACTTTCACCCTCTTTATGCCCATGCCAATTCAGCACTGTTGCACGCTCATGCAACACTGTACCCAAACAAAATATGTGTAATTGTTTTTAGACAGATAGAACTTTCTTTTGGTGGTATGTAATCACCACTTGGTTTTTTATCTTTTGGTAAACAAAAATAAGTCATTTTTCTTCTTCACTGAAGGGCACTGATAGGCTGCACTGAAAGGCACTGATGGGCGCTGATGAGGAGACACTGATGAAGTTGCACTGATATGCAGCACTGATGGGCTCTGATAGACGGCAATGATGGGCACTGATAGATGGCACTGATGAGGAGGCACTGACAGGCGGCACTGGTGGGCACTGAAAGGCAGCACTGATGGGCACTGATAGGCATCACTGATGGGCACTGATGGGGCTGCAGTGATAATCGGCACTGATGATGAGAGCCTGATTATCAGTGTAGATGTCCCCTGTGTTTTGTCGCTTACCTGCTCTCGTCTCCTCACCTGCTGTCAGTGTGAGGAGAGGACTGGCGATAACTGGCAAATCCTGTTTACAATGTGATCAGCTGTGATTGCACACAGCTGATCACATGGTAAAGGGCTGCTGTGATTGGCCCTTTACCTCAATCTGTGATCAGCTGTGTCTGAAGAACGCAGCGATCACAGAGTGCCCCCGATGATCACCACAGGGGCGCATGGGGTGGGGTTCTAGGAGGACATCAAAAGGCACCCTATCAGAACTGGGCGACCATGCTGTAGTTGCCATTCGGCTATACCCTGGTCGGCAAGAGGATATTTAAAATAAAAATACAATAATGTACAAAAGTGGTCTCCAAACTGGGGCCCAGGGGCCGGATGTTGCCCTTTGCTTGCCTTAATCTGGTGCTTGGGGCATTATTCCACCAACTGACACCAATGATAGAGCACCATTCCCCCTACTGACACCATCAATGGGGCAGTATTCCTTACATTGATACCAACAATGGTGCACTATTCCTCCCATTAAAACTAATGCTGGGGCACTGTTCCTCTCATTAAAACCAATGATGGGGCTCTATTTTTCCCATTGAAACCAATGATGGGGCACTGTTTCTCCCATTAAAACCAATGATGGGGCTCTATTTTTCCCATTGAAACCAATGATGGGGCACTGTTTCTCCCATTAAAACCAATGATGGGGCTCTATTCTTTCCATTAAAACCAATGATGGGGCACTTTTCCTCCCATTAAAACCAATGATGGGGCTCTATTCTTCCCATTAAAGCCAATGATGGGGCTCTATTCTTCCCATTAAAACCAATGATGGGGCTCTATTCTTCCCATTAAAACCAATGATGGTGCACTGTTCCTCCCATTAAAACCAATGATGGGGCTCTATTCTTCCCATTAAAACCAATGATGGGGATCTATTCTTCCCATTAAAACCAATGATGGGGCTCTATTCTTCCCATTAAAACCAATGATGGGGCACTGTTCCTCCCATTAAAACCAATGATGGGGCTCTATTCTTCCATTTAAAACCAATGATGGGGCACTGTTCCTCCCATTAAAACCAATGATGATGCTCTATTCTTCCCATTAAAACCAATGACGTTGGGATATTTTCTACTCCTACTGGCCACTTTTTGGCCCCCCTAAATCCTAAAGGACAGTAAACTGGCCCTTTGCTTAGAATGTTTGGAGACCCCTGCTGTAAAGCTTGGATGAAGGGTTTGTTCACACCAAGTGTAGTGCCTTGCATTTTTTCATACCAATCAGTGCAGGTCACTGCAAGGGCATAGTGGTATTGTATGTGCCTTCTTCACACCACAGTGTTGTGTACATTGTATGCAACCCGTCTGCATTTTAATACAGAGAGAGATACCACACAGAGAGAGAGACTGCTCCACGTTGCCTGCACAGAGAGAGAGAGAGACCGCTCCACATTCCCGCACCGAGAGAAACCGCTTAACGTTGCCTGCACAAGGAGAGAGACCGCTCCACATTCCCGCACCGAGAGAAACCGCTTAACGTTGCCTGCACAAGGAGACCGCTCCACATTCCCGCACCGAGAGAAACCGCTTAACGTTGCCTGCACAAGGAGAGAGACCGCTCCACATTCCCGCACAGAGAGAAACCGCTTAACGTTGCCTGCACAAGGAGAGAGACTGCTCCACATTTCCCACACACAGAGAGTGAGACCGCTTCACACTGCCCACAGAGAGAGAGAAACCGCTCCAAATTTCCCGCACAGAGAGCGACCTCTCCACATTGCCTGTACAGAGAGAGAGACCGCTCCACATTGCCCGTACAGAGAGAAGGACCACTTCACATTGCCCACACAGAGAGAGGGACCACTTCACATTGCCCACACAGAGAGAGGGACCACTTCACATTGCCCGCACAAAAAGACAGAGAGAGAGAGACTGCTCCACATTGCCCGCAGAGAGAGAGAGACCGCTCCACATTGCCCGCAGAGAACAAGACACCACTCCACATTACCCGCGCAGAGAGAGAGACCGCTCCACATTGCCCACACAGAGAGAGAGAGAGACACCGCTCCACGTTGGCCGCAGAAAGAGAGACTGCTCCACATTGCCCGCAGAGAGAGAGACCACTCCACATTACCCGCACAGAGAGAGACCGCTCCACATTGGCCACAGAGAGAGAGAGACCACATTCCAACCACAGAGAAACCACTTCACATTGCCCACACAGAGAGAGAGAGACCGCTCCACATTGGCCGCAGAGAGAGCAAGAACTCTCCACATTGCCCCCAGAACAGAGAGAGAGACCGTTCCACATTGCCCGCAGAGAACAAGACACCACTCCACATTACCCGCGCAGAGAGAGAGACCGCTCCACATTGCCCACACAGAGAGAGAGAGAGACACCGCTCCACGTTGGCCGCAGAAAGAGAGACTGCTCCACATTGCCCGCAGAGAGAGAGACCACTCCACATTACCCGCACAGAGAGAGACCGCTCCACATTGGCCACAGAGAGAGAGAGACCACATTCCAACCACAGAGAAACCACTTCACATTGCCCACACAGAGAGAGAGAGACCGCTCCACATTGGCCGCAGAGAGAGCAAGAACTCTCCACATTGCCCCCAGAACAGAGAGAGAGACTGCTTCACATTGCCCATACAGAGAGAGATTGCAAATTGCCAGCACAGAATCACGGCCAGCTCCAGAATTGTGCATGAGCTATTTCTCAGCTGGTGGCACAGCAGACTTTTTGTGGGGCAAAGTGGCCAGGAGGGCAATTTCCCCCCTGCCCCTGTACTCTGGGGACTTTACACCTCAGCATAAGCGTCCATGAGCATAAAGCGTAAGGGCAGCGTGTAGTGAGCATTTGGGGCTCATTCACATTATGTGCAGTGACTTGTTTTTCCACACTGTATGAATGCAGGTCACCACTAAGGCACATAGAAAACAATTGTTTTCACACTCACATTGGTGGTTGTGGTACTCTGGGGACTTTACCTCACCACACAGGAACTGCCAAGCGTCCATGTGCACTAGGCCTATGAGCGGCATGTAGTGAGCTTTTAGGGCTCATTTACATTGTGTAGTGACGAGTTTTTCTCAGCACAGGCAAACACAGGTCACTGCTAGGGCACATAGAAAACAATTGTTTTCACACCTTTATTGGTGGCTGAATGTGGCACCCCGGAGATTTTACACCTCAGCACATAGGAGCTACTGTGTGTGTGCACAGCGAAATAGTGTTTACCAAGGCTCGTCATAGAGATTCGTAACATTCCAGGAACGGCTCACTATACTGTCTCATTTTATTACTGTATATGCCCAATATTTAGGCTGACAAGGCATCCTCAGCGTGCACATTGTGAGAGGCAGCGGGCACACATAACGGTGCAGACTGTACGCGTCACACCGTCCCCTGCTGACAACTCCAGAGCGCGCAGCCCACTGAATCAGGGGCTGGGGGCGTGCCTCACGGACAGGCGCGAGAGGCGTGGTTTGGGGTTGTGCGCGGCCACGAGCTTGCGTGGGCCGGGAATGAGAGTGTCTGGCAGTGGTGGAGGAGGACTCGTGTGCGTGGGCGCGCGGCCGATCGGTGAGGGAGAAGAGAAATCCCCGTGTGTGTGTGGAGGGAACAGTGCAGGAGGTGAGAGCCCGGGAGGTGGAGACGGGGTTGGGGGTGACTGTAGAGGAGAAATGAAGGCAGGGGGCTTTGCGGAGCTCCTGTAAGTTTTAGGGGTGCCGGTATGTTTGGGGGGGGGGGCGCGAGTGGAGCGGGTTGTGTGTTGTGGGGCCCCTCCATTGATTGCCTGATTCGGCCGTTTCTCCGGTGTGAGCCTCAATGATGGTCCTGTAGTGTATACAGAGCTGAGAGATATGTGCTAGCTGCCGGGCTCTGTACTCACTGCTACTATTAGTGGACTACAGCACTGCTACTACTGGACTGGACTAGAGCACTGCTACTATTACACTACAGCACTGCTACTACTGGACTGGACTAGAGCACTGCTAGTGTTAGTGGAGTACAGCACTGCTACTACTGGACTGGACTAGAGAACTGCTACTACTACACTACAGCACTGCTACTACTGGACTGGACTAGAGCACTGCTAGTGTTAGTGGAGTACAGCACTGCTACTACTGGACAGGACTAGAGAACTGCTACTACTACTACATTACAGCACTGCTACTACTGGACAGGACTAGAGAACTGCTACTACTACATTACAGCACTGCTACTACTGGACAGGACTAGAGCACTGCTACTATTAGTGGACTACAGCACTGCTACTACTGGACAGGACTAGAGCACTGCTACTATTAGTGGACTACAGCACTGCTACTACTGGACAGGACTAGAGCACTGCTACTATTAGTGGACTACAGCACTGCTACTACAACACTGCTACTACTGGACAGGACTAGAGCACTGCTACTATTAGTGGACTACAGCACTGCTACTACAACACTGCTACTACTGGACAGGACTACAGCACTGCTACTATTAGTGGACTACAGCACTGCTACTATTAGTGGACTACAGCACTGCTACTATTAGTGGACTACAGCACTGCTACTATTAGTGGACTACAGCACTGCTACTATTAGTGGACTACAGCACTGCTACTATTAGTGGACTACAGCACTGCTACTATTAGTGGACTACAGCACTGCTACTACTGGACAGGACTAGAGCACTGCTACTATTAGTGGACTACAGCACTGCTACTACTGGACAGGACTAGAGCACTGCTACTACTGGACAGGTCTAGAGAACTGCTGCTACTACTACATTACAGCACTGCTACTACTGGACAGGGCTAGAGAACTGCTACTATTAGTGGACTACAGCACTGCTACTACTGGACAGGACTAGAGCACTGCTAGTGTTAGTGGACTACAGCACTGCTACTACTACACTACAGCACTGCTACTACTGGACTGGACTAGAGCACTGCTAGTGTTAGTGGACTACAGCACTGCTACTACTACACTACAGCACTGCTACTACTGGACTGGACTAGAGCACTGCTAGTGGACTACAGCACTGCTACTACTACACTACAGCACTGCTACTACTGGACTGGACTAGAGCACTGCTAGTGTTAGTGGACTACAGCACTGCTACTACTGGACAGGACTAGAGCACTGCTAGTGTTAGTGGACTACAGCACTGCTACTACTACACTACAGCACTGCTACTACTGGACTGGACTAGAGCACTGCTAGTGTTAGTGGACTACAGCACTGCTACTACTACACTACAGCACTGCTACTACTGGACTGGACTAGAGCACTGCTAGTGTTAGTGAACTACAGCACTGCTACTACTGGACAGGACTAGAGCACTGCTACTGTTAATGGCCTATAGCGCTGCTACTACTAGACTACAGCACTACTACTACTGGACAAGACTAAAGCACTGCTATTGTTAGTGGATTACAGCACTACTACTACTGGACAGGTCTGGAGCACTGCTAGTGTTAGTGGACTACACCAGTGCTACTACACTACAGCACTGCTACTACTGGACAGGACTAGAGAACTGCTACGGTTAGTGGACTACAGCACTGCTACTACTGGACAGGACTAGAGCACTGCTAGTGTTAGTGGACTACAGCACTGCTACTACAGTAAAGCACTGCTACTACTGGACTACAGCACTACTACTGCTGGACAGGACTACAGCACTGCTAGTGTTAGTTGATTACAGCACTACTACTGCTGGACAGGACTAGAGCACTGCTAGTGTTAGTGGACTACAGCACTGCTACTACTGGACTACAGCACTGCTACTACTGGACTACAGCACTGCTACTACTGGACAGGAGTAGAGCACTTCCAGTGTTAGTGGACTACAGCACTACTACTACTGGACAGGACTAGAGCACTGCTCGTTTTAGTGGACTACAGCACTGCTACTACTGGACTACAGCACTGCTACTACTGGACTACAGCACTGCTACTACTGGACTACAGCACTGCTACTACTGGACTACAGCACTACTACCTAGTGGACAGGACTAGAGCACTGCTACTACCTAGTGGACAGGACTAGAGCACTGCTACTACCTAGTGGACAGGACTAGAGCACTGCTACTACCTAGTGGACAGGACTAGAGCACTGCTACTACCTAGTGGACAGGACTAGAGCACTGCTACTACCTAGTGGACAGGACTAGAGCACTTCTACTACCTAGTGGACAGGACTAGAGCACTTCTACTACCTAGTGGACTAGAACACTACTACTACTGGACTAGAGCATGACTACTACTGGACAGGACTAAACAACTATGATTAGTGGAGTACAGTAGCACTGCTACTACTGGACTACAGCACTGCTACTACTACTGGACTAGAGCACGACTTCTACTGGACAGGACTAGAGCACTACTACTACTGGACTAGAGCACTACTACTACTGGACTAGAGCACTACTACTACTGGACTAGAGCACTACTACTACTGGACTAGAGCACTACTACTACTGGACTAGAGCACTACTACTACTGGACTAGAGCACTACTACTACTGGACTAGAGCACTACTACTACTGGACTAGAGCACTTGCTGCTGCTTCTGGACTAGAGCACTTGTTGCTGCTGCTTCTGGACTAGAGCACTTGTTGCTGCTGCTTCTGGACTAGAGCACTTGTTGCTGCTGCTTCTGGACTAGAGCACTTGTTGCTGCTGCTTCTGGACTAGAGCACTTGTTGCTGCTGCTTCTGGACTAGAGCACTTGCTGCTGCTGCCGCGACTGGACTAGAGCACTTGCTGCTGCTGCCGCGACTGGACTAGAGCACTTGCTGCTGCTGCCGCGACTGGACTAGAGCACTTGCTGCTGCTGCCGCGACTGGACTAGAGCACTTGCTGCTGCTGCTGCCGCGACTGGACTAGAGCACTTGCTGCTGCTGCTGCCGCGACTGGACTAGAGCACTTGCTGCTGCTGCTGCCGCGACTGGACTAGAGCACTTGCTGCTGCTGCTGCCGCGACTGGACTAGAGCACTTGCTGCTGCTGCTGCCGCGACTGGACTAGAGCACTTGCTGCTGCTGCTGCCGCGACTGGACTAGAGCACTTGCTGCTGCTGCTGCCGCGACTGGACTAGAGCACTTGCTGCTGCTGCTGCCGCGACTGGACTAGAGCACTTGCTGCTGCTGCTGCCGCGACTGGACTAGAGCACTTGCTGCTGCTGCTGCCGCGACTGGACTAGAGCACTTGCTGCTGCTGCTGCCGCGACTGGACTAGAGCACTTGCTGCTGCTGCTGCCGCGACTGGACTAGAGCACTTGCTGCTGCTGCTGCCGCGACTGGACTAGAGCACTTGCTGCTGCCGCGACTGGACTAGAGCACTTGCTGCTGCCGCGACTGGACTAGAGCACTTGCTGCTGCCGCGACTGGACTAGAGCACTTGCTGCTGCCGCGACTGGACTAGAGCACTTGCTGCTGCCGCGACTGGACTAGAGCACTTGCTGCTGCCGCGACTGGACTAGAGCACTTGCTGCTGCCGCGACTGGACTAGAGCACTTGCTGCTGCCGCGACTGGACTAGAGCACTTGCTGCTGCCGCGACTGGACTAGAGCACTTGCTGCTGCCGCGACTGGACTAGAGCACTTGCTGCTGCCGCGACTGGACTAGAGCACTTGCTGCTGCCGCGACTGGACTAGAGCACTTGCTGCTGCCGCGACTGGACTAGAGCACTTGCTGCTGCCGCGACTGGACTAGAGCACTTGCTGCCGCCGCGACTGGACTAGAGCACTTGCTGCCGCCGCGACTGGACTAGAGCACTTGCTGCCGCCGCGACTGGACTAGAGCACTTGCTGCTGCCGCGACTGGTCTAGAGCGCTTGCCGCTGCTGCTGGACTAGAGCGCTGAGCCCAGCACCACTACTTCTGGACTACAACAATGCACCCATCACTACTAGTACTACAGCACTGCGCCCCGCACTACTATTACTGGACTACAGCACTGTACCTAGCACTACCACAACCACTCACCTGTACCCTGCTGACTGGGCTCACAACACAATGAATCGGGGATTCAGTGTACTAAACTGGGGGTCCCTCTGTCCAAACTTGGGAAACAAAGTGTATGCAACCGAAGGGCCAAGTGTCCAGGGGACCAACTGTACAAAATAGGGGTTGTTACTGGCCAGAACTGGGACACTGAGTATCTAGAACTGGGGGGAAATGACTGTACAAAGTAGGTGTACTCACTGTTGAGAACTGTGATAACAAGTGTCTAGAATTGGGGGGGGGGGGGGGTGCGCCTCTGCAACTGTACAAAATAGGGGGGCTGGTTGTATAGAAGATTGGGGACCTAGTGTCCAGAATTGTGACTGTATAAAACAGGGATACTGACTTTCCAGAACTTGAAGACGACTGAGTGTCTAAAACTAGGTGGCAGACTATATATATAACAGGAGTACGGACTGTCTAGAACTGGGGGCTTACTGTGCAGGACTGGGGAAAGAGTGTCTAGAACTGGGCCACCGACTGTATAAAATGGGGGACTGACTGTTCAGAACAGAGGACTAACTATACAAAATAGGGGGAACGACTGTACAGAACCGAGGACTGAACCAGGGGGCTCACTGTACAGGCCAGTGGACTACCAATACTGAAATGGGAGGCTGACTGTACAGCTTAGAGGACTACCTATACCAGGGGCGGACAGACAACTCATGGGGCCCCCGGGCAATAAGGGATCATGGGGCCCCTGTGTCCTTGCCCAAACTCAAAAAAGCCTATGAAAAAGGTACCAGGGGCATCTCATGGGGCCCCCTGCTGACCCCGGGCCCTCGGGCACTGCACAAGTTTCCAAATGGTCAGTCCGCCCCTGACCTATACAGAACTGAGAAGCTGACTGTACAGGGCAGAGGTCTACCTATACAGAACAGGGGGACTGACTGTACAGGGCAGAGGTCTACCTATACAGAACAGGGGGACTGACTGTACAGGGCAGAGGTCTACCTATACAGAACAGGGGGACTGACTGTACAGGGCAGAGGTCTACCTATACAGAACAGGGGGACTGACTGTACAGGGCAGAGGTCTACCTATACAGAACAGGGGGACTGACTGTACAGGGCAGAGGTCTACCTATACAGAACAGGGGGACTGACTGTACAGGGCAGAGGTCTACCTATACAGAACAGGGGGACTGACTGTACAGTATAGGGGCTGAACAAAATCAACTCGCCACACTCAACCCAGGTGTTCAATAGGAGCTGTGAGGAGGATTGGTGTCACAGCTTAAAGTGTTACTAAACCCAGGACCCTGCATTCACTATATCTGGTCTCCCACAGTACACTGTAATGCAATTATTTTAGTAAATATAAACTGCTAAATGCTAGTGGTGCACCGAAATGAAAATTCTAGTACCGATACCGGAAATTCAGAATGCATGTGGCCGAAAACTTAACCCAAAATGTCTGCCTATGTGGGGGTGTAGAGGCTCCAATTTTTTTTTTCTACTTTCGTTTATATTTTTATGTTTTTTAACTTTTGATTTTATTGCTATCACATAGGGGACCAATAGTCCCCTATGTGATGGCATATGAGTGGCAGGCCATCTTTGTAGGGGGGAGGAAGGGGCAGTGTATACAGAGAGGCTCCTTCACTGGCTGTCACTATATGTCAGTGCCGTTTTTTTAAATGCAATTGCCGGCTTTTTTTTTTTTTGGTTGTTGTTCTTCACTATAGCTCAGAGAAAAACTTTGTTTCATTTTAGCTTGGGAAAAAAAGTAAATATTTTTTTTTTTCCTTTTAGTTCGGGGAGAGTGACAGGTCATTCTCTGAGCTATAGTGAAGAAAAAAAAATCGGTAATTACATTTAGTTCTTATGCACACTGGATGTTTTTACAGCGGCTGTTTTTGGCTTTTGACGTTTCTTTCTATAGCCAGTAAACCCCCCAGCATGTTATCCTATGTGTCCATGTACACATATAAATACTGTATAATAATAGACTGTAATCAATATTTTTTGGCTGGATAAAAAACTCAGAACTAGTGGGCTTCTACAGGAGTTTTTTTAGCTGTAAAAATGCTCTAACCTTGAAAAATGCGGTAAATGAGTGTTTTTGGCCATTTTTGTTTTTTTTAAAATAACTTGGGGGGTTAAAAAAAACCTCTAAAAAAACACGATAAACGCTAATACAAAAAAACTGAAAAACTCACGTTTTTAACGTGACTTTACACAACGCCCAGTGTGCATGTAGCCTTAAAAACCTGCACTGACATATAGTGACAGCCAGTCACTGTATACACTGCTCCTCTCTTGCCTTTTAGGAGGAGTTTTCTTTCTGCTCTAAGAGGATGCAGAACCCCTGACCTCTGTCTGGGCTGTGCTGATCACATGCACTCTCCCAAGAAATAAAAAATTCTCTAGCAATACACACTAAACTGAGCATATGTGCAAAGTGATTCTGCATGATAAGTCTTATCAGGAGATAAGAGGGGGGGCACTGGAAGAAGGGGAGGATCAGAGAAGTAAAGATCGTATAGCGTTTTTTGCACAATGCAGAGGATTAACCCCTTAGGTTCCACGGTGAGTATAATCATGCTTTACTGCATTTACAGATGGATTTTACTGTTGTGGGTTTAGTAACACTTTAAGCTCCTGTAAGTTGTATGTAATGAATGTAAGATGAAAGCTGGCACTCTACTGTAGGACTGTACATTTGTAATTTTGAAGACAGGGTAATACATCCTCATAGTGTAACACCACTAACATTTTGCAGCCATAAGAGGCCTTAATCATAGTCCCCATGACAGAGGACTACCTATACAGACCCAGGGGGCTAACTGCACAAAACAGAGGAATATCTGTACAGGACTAGGGGCCACCTGTACAGGACAGAGGACTACCTATACAGACCCAGGGGGCTGACTGCACAAAACAGAGGAATATCTGTACAGGACTAGGGGCCACCTGTACAGGACAGAGGACTACCTTTACCAGATCTGGGGGGCTGACTGTTCAGGGCAGAGGACAAATTTTACAGAACCAGGGGCCTGACTGTGCAGGGCAGAGGACTACCTATACAGAAGTTGGAGGATGACTATACAGAACTATGTAAACTTTTTTTTTTTTTTTTTTTTAACCTAAATATAGAGGACTTTTGTAAGCACAGAAGAAAGACTACAAGAAAAATAGTTTTACAAAATTTATTGCAAAGACCATAAAAATGACAGCTGATCATGAAGTGTTTGGTGAAAGATGGACTGTGGTCACTTCATAATCAGCCGTTGCACTACTTTTAATCATTTTTATGGTCTTTTTACAATTATTTTTCTTGCGCGCTAACAAAAGTCCTTTTTATTTACTCTTAAAGTGTATGTGATTCCTTTGGATGTGGCACCCCAAGTTGAAACAGATTATGTTGTTTTTCTATTTTATACAGAACCATGGTTGATGGGGAAATGTTAGCAAACTGGCTCCAGCACTGAACTCTTTTGTATTTTCAGGTACTGGCACCATGCACGCACCCTTATCTGTAAAGATGGCCCTTACAAGGTAAAGATCAGGTTGGCAATAACCCACCAAAAGGTTAGCTCATCATCATCATCATCCTCTGATGATTTTCACTGAACTTCTTCTGTATGACCCCTACATATGCTGTGTAGCAGTTGTTTTGTAATTGTATTCGCCTGTCTGTAACTATTTCAGACATGCACATTAGTAATATAATATTATTCTTGCTTAGCAATGGTCATTGTAGCATTTTGTAATTACTTTTTCCTAGCTACCTTTTTCTTTTCTTATGTTTATGAATATATAAAACCATGTGCATCAATCAGCCAAAACTGTATGACCACTAACAGGTAAAGTGAATAACATTGATTATCTTGTTACAATGACAACTGAAAGTTGGTGGGATATATTAGGCAGCAAGTAAACATGTTTGTTTCTGGAGTTGATGTGTTGAAAGCAGAAGAAATGGGCATCACACTTTCATTATGAGGCTGTCCTGCTGCAGACTGGTCAGGGTGCTCATTCTGACCCATGTCTTCAAATTGCCTGCAATGGGCACATGAACATCAGAACTGGACCATGGAGCAATGAAATAAGGTGTCCTGGTCTGAACAGATGGCACCAGAATGCAGTATGTGAAGAAGGCAAGCCGGCAGAGGCAGTGTGATGCTTTGTTCTACTGGGAAACCTGCCATTCATGTGTTTACCTCCTACCTAAATGTTGGTGACCAACTGCATCTTTTCATGGAAACCGTATTCCTTGAGACAGTGGCCTCTTTCAACAGGATGTGTTTTGCCATGCTGCAAAAATGGTTCAAGAATGGTTTGAGGAGCATAACGAGTTTGAGTTGTTGACCTGGCTTCCAAATTCTCCAGATCTCAATCTAATTGTTCATCTGTGGAATGTTCTGGAAAAACAAGTCCGAGCCTTGGAGGCCCCACCTCACAACCTACAAGACTTAAATATCTGCTCCTGGTTTGGTGCCAGATACAACAGCATAACTTCAGGGGTCTAGTAGTGTCCATGCTTTGACAGGTCAACGCTGTTTTGGTGGCAGGAGGAAGAAGTCAGTGTTAGGTGAGTGGCAATAAAGTTATGGCTGACCAGTGTTTATTTAACGTCAACTTGATGTGTGTATAAATATCGAGTATTCCTCTGTCTTTATATTATCACTTTAGAATCCAGATTTGGAAATTGTTTCTTGGGGATATACACATCTGCAGACAAAATAGTGTACATTTTGTATGTGTTCACATTTATTCTGCATGCTAAGAAGTTGAAGTGTTTGGTGCATACTTCAAAATGTTACTTGTTAAACTATTGTAGTCCAACTGTTGAGTTTAGTGATGGCAGTCCATGTCTTGTCTTGTGAAATATGTTGGTTGCTGGCTTTTTGCCTAAAGCAGACTTTAGTATTTTATGATGGGCAGTAAAGGTGCTATACACAAAACTAGGTTATGGGAAGGGATGTCTGCTGTATAGAAATTCAAGAGTTTATCTTGATGTGAGTGCTGCACTACTGCAGGCCTTGTGTGTAACAACATGATTTATTATGTATTGTGATATATTTTAAAAGGAGTACTAGATTATGCCCTTTCATATATTTTAGGGCCAGTTCACACCATAGAAACGCAGCCCAGATGCGTTTCTGCATGTGCGTTTTTGACGCATCTGGTGCGTTTTTGATGATTTACTTTTATTTTTTAATTTTTTTTCTGGAATCGGAATGCACTGGACCTGCAAGCACTGGTGTGAAGCACAACCATGTAACCTACTTTCTGTGCATTTTGGATGCAGAAAAAAATGCACTGGACTGCATGTAGTGTGAACCATCCCTTAATGCCTACTTGCTACTCTGCATGCTGACAAATCTTATGTAAATCGTTTCAAAGTGTTGCTCTGAGCGTCACATTTTTTCCTGCAGTCTCATTTGATTTTAAAGCCTCTCTCTGGCATTAAACTGATCACTGAATTAAAAAAATAAATATATGAATCCTTTTTTTTTTTTTTTTTTTTTCTTGCCCAAAGATGCAGCCGTGTGATGCTTCAGTCCCAATTTCTCTCCTGTTCTTTTTACATCTGGTGGGTCCTTCTATGGCTATCCATGTCACTGCCTATTGGCTGTCTAACATTGAGGTTCTCTCAGGATCTCTAAGGAGAGTGACTTAAGCTCAGAGGGGCATTGGAGGCCAGTGAGGGACAACATGTAGCACTGGGTGCAGGACAGCAGATTTAGGTAAATATAACTTGCTTCACTAGGTAAGAAAAACTAAAAACCTTGCAGGATGAGTTAGAAAAGAGTAGGAGGGAGGGGATTCCTACTTTGCCCAGGTTGCAGCTTTAAACAAATATATTTGTGCAGGCCTACTGGTGAAAGATTAATATGTGTCACTTTGTTTAGCTCTAGTAGTTTGTCTGAGGTTGAAACGTTAGCTTGATTGTCAGGGTTCTAACACTCAGTCAACTACCTGACTCCAATATTGTCTCCTGGTTTTTGAATGTGCATAACCGAAACTATAACCTACATTTGTTTACACAAATTTTTGCTATAGCAATTGTTTTTTATGCTATTAGACATACTCCGGAAGATTAACATGTACATGTATAACAACTTTTTTTCAGTTTAAGATTAGGAAAAGATTAAAATCCCTTTTCAAGTTTTTATTGCTGTTTTTGTCTCTGCTTAGATTGACACTATTTGCGCGATCCAAAACATTTTATAGTTGTTACCAGAACAGGTGGTGAGTGGGTGGGTTACAGACAGCAAAACTAAATAACCAAATAAACTGACAGGTTGTAGCCCTTGTGTACTCTATTCAAAACTAAAAATGTTTGTTTGTTTTAGCAATATATACACTTTACGCTGAACTGCCAGATTTAGACAGAGTAAAGTTAAAGTGGTTGTAAACCTCAAACTTGAAATATGAACAAAGCATACCCCCTAAAGTGTGCACTTGCCTCAGTCCAGCTTACTAAGTGTCATTTCTGTCTGCTTTCCTGTTCCTCTGCTATCAGCATGAATCGCTTTTGACAAGCTTTCCTGACACCAAAAGAAAAATGGTGACGGAGGAGGGACCTCCAGCAGACTGATTGCCCCAGTTATGTTCCTGTGAGCTGTGTGGAGGTGAAGGGATGTCTGTTCTCTCCAATCAGCTCTCCTCACTGAGGGTAACTTCAGTTCTCTGCCCCTTGCTTTTCAGAGCTGAAAGATCCTGTGTAAATTCTGCACTTTGAATAGATGTAGGCTACAGACAGCTGGTACAACTGCAGGTAGGAGGAATTGTTACATCTGTGCTACTATATTGGGCTGCCACACTGAAAATAACGATTTTTGTGCCCAGTTCAGGTACCCCTCAGGGACATATTGGACACTCCTTCCTCAGTGCGCTGCCTCTCCCACCCACAGTCTGGTACATGATAGGCGGAGGACTTTTCTGTGGTGAGAGGAGCTTGATGGGGACATTCATCAATCCCTGGGAGACGAGACAGCACTATTAATTTAGGGTGAAGATTGATTTTTACTGATTCCTAGTCCTGCACTTTCCTTGGGGTCTAGCCATTTTTTTCTGGATAAAGGGGAGGGCTAGAACCTCTGTCAGGTTTTTATCATTGTCTTATTTATGCAGAACAAATAAATCTCCCACTTTCTGCTCCAGGTGACAGTGCTCACTCAAGACAACAAGTGAAATGAGCTCTGCCCATAGAGTCAGATATGCCTATTAAAACCTTACAATTCACTACTTTTCCTATCAGAGGTGGTGCCACCAGTGTACAAATAGTATACATGGTAATTTATCAAAAACTTAGAGATTTATAATTGAGGGGGACTCACAAAAGCTTGCACTATATGTACAGGGGTTAGAAAAAAAAACACTGGAAACAAATGTTGCAAAAGTGACTGCAGAGCTCAATCTCAGTCTTCATGGCACTGAGATTGAGCTCTGCTGTCACTTTTGCAGTAGTTGTTTTCTTATTCCGGGTCACAATCCTGCGCAATGTCCTTTTTTTTTTTTTTTTTTTTTTTTGTCTTTCGGTCATTTGAGCATTTTGACCATGCTTATGGGTACCAGACGACGTTTTCCCAGAAACTGTATATGCTGTCATAACCTTTGATACTGTACCTCGTGGCACAGCAAATTAGCAAATTCAGTTACAGAGGCACCAGCTAAGCAGGCGCCAAGTGTTTTCCCTCGTTGAAGCTCAGTAACCTCTGACATGACTCCGTATTGCTAGCAGCGCATGCAGTGATTGATAAAAGTGAGGCTTCTCACCTACTTAGCTAGGTGTCTCATCACACAGCGTAAGCAAAAGAGTGTTGCCATTTTTTTTTTTTTTTTTACCTATACGATAATTATAATGCAAATAAAGCCTAATCTGCTGACTAATGCACCTGGTATCTATACAATCATTATACATGCTCATCTTATCATGCTTGATGCAGAGGATTGGCTTGAAAACCATGTAAACCGCTACACGTTTTTGACCTGCTTGTTGAGTAATTTGGGCACTTTTGTTCTTGACAAATGAGTGGTTTATACTTATGTATGAGATAACTGTGCTATCAGCCTTTCCATTTGTATCCTTTCTCTTATTGATCCGGTATCTCAGGAGTACACCTGTGCAAATAGAAATATTGCAGCTGCAGTTGCTGACATTGTATGGCAGGCATTGGCAGATACCTACCCACACCCTAAGTTTATATCCGCAGAACCTTAGGAGCCTCAAATCTAAGACACTCTGTTGTACAGTGGCCAGCGAGGCAGCAAGTTTTCTATTACTGAGGAAAGTACAGGGGCTTCCTGAAGACATCCAATTACAGACTACAGTTGAGTCAGTGTTCTCCCACCAATATGTTACATCCCATCCCTGGAGAGCAAGCCAGCTTCTGGTCTCAGGGTGGTGGTCATCTTTAACCATAAGTGCTATATGTATCTGGTGCCAGTCCTTAGGCACATATACATGTGAGTGTGGTTTAATTGTGAGGTTTTATATGGTTTAATAGTCGTCCACATTGCACAATGATCTTTTTCCCTGATACTGTTTTTTGAGTGGTGGTGCATTACATTGGAAGGAATGGCATCCTGGTATGTGTGAATGGTCAATTTGGTGACGATGCACAGTGGGTCCAACCAGAAAAGCACAGTGAGACCTACTGTATCTAGTAATAGAAGGTCCATCCATTGTGGTGAGTGTAAATCCATATGGGGTCACCTATTCACTTACCTATTGTTTTGTAAGCAACTATTATTTGAATGGAACTTGTTGATACATTGGACAGTAGTTGTATTTTCTTGTGTTTTTATCTTTTGCGCTTTTACTTATGGCAAACTGTTTAGTAATCTTCATATTTTTGGCAGAGCGGTCTATATACATGTTTTCAAGGTAGAGGGGTGGGCATACTTGAGTATGTCTATCATGCTTGTGGTCATAGTTTGCCTTTATAGAGCGCTCCAAGTTTTTTCGTGGAAATCAGAAGTTCCTGCTCTATAGTTTAGGGCCCAGTTTACAATCCATGAACTCATCAGAGGTTGGGTTTACAGGTGGAGGCTTGGTGACCGTCACCCAGATCCTGGCTTCACTGTCTTATATGCCAGTAAACAGAAAAAAATTAGCAGCCTGTGAAGATCTATGATTGAATAGATAATGAAACAAATATCAGCACTTGACATACTTACATAATGGCACACTTTCCCTCAGTATGCCCTCCATTGGTGACAGGCCTAGCCTTCAGTTACTGCTCCATCTGCTGCTGCCATCTCTCCTGGCTGTTCTTTTCAGGTCCCTTGGAGCTCCGCTTTGACCATTGAATTTACAACTGAAAATGTAAATCCTGTACATGTGCACAGGGCTTACATTGTCCTGAGGAATGATCCAGGATGTACACTGCACAGTGCATCTGCCATTGAGTGTACATATGGAAAGAAAAATCATTTAGAAGCTATGCTGATATTTATATAATATTGTGCCAACCTGTCTTGCTTTCCTAAGCCAGCATTCACATCAGAGCAGAGGGTATTCCTAGCGTGTGTTTTTTTTGTTTTTTTCTTTTTTCAACATGGAGAAACCCTTGATATAACATTTTGGCTTCAGGGAATATAATTAATATATTTACAGCTCATGAGTACATTTTAGTGTGATGAGTTCCTTTAGAATCCTGGTTGAGAAACCCTGGTTTACAAGCTTTGTGCAAGTGTCTATTAAAAAAAAAAAAAAAGAATACCCTATTAAATTTGTTTTAGGTTGTCTGTAATTTCGACCTTTCTGTCATTTTCCAGGGCTGGACAAGGGAAGGCAGGAAGTTTTAGAGGTGGAAAGGAATTGTTCAGATATAAAAATGGGTGCTAAGTGTACTTACTTGGTTGTGGGACATCTGTGGTTCAGAATCCACCATAATAAGGCAGAGTTGATGGTGTGATCGTAAATAGTGATGGCTACCTTTTTATAGCTATTATTAACCGTTCACTTGACTGCTTTCCTGATTTGCAGTAGTAGTTAGCAGTATGCCTTCCTTGTACCTGTAGGCTTATGACTCCAAACATGTCCCAGGGTGGGGTATTTTTCCATTTTCAAAATGCAGATTCTAGTTTGTTCACATGCATTGCTAGATTCCGTGTAAAAATCTGATAAACAGCATTACATTGACTGCATTTGTAGCACATCATGTAAATTGGTTAGAATTGCGACTTCTACCCACTCCATATAAAGTAAACAAGCAGAGTAATATAAAATCATCAAAAGAAAAGACTAGTTCTAAATGAGGAATTTTTGCTATTTCTTTTAAAAGTAATGCAAATCTGGCTGTAAAGTAAACACTTCTAAAACCGTCAGAAGATCAGGAGAGTAGCTCCTTTGTAGCAGCAGTAATTTAAATAACTTTTTATTAATTTTTAAAAATGTAATCTAATTCAGTACTGTCCGTGATACTTTTTTTATTTGCACTAACATACAATTTTGAGGACAAGCTTTCGGGGAGTGTCCCCTTCTTCAAGGTCCAAGCAGTACTGTTACAAAGTTTTAGCACAATGTTAGAAGATATGTGGGGATTGAGAAAAAAAAAAGGCAGAAAGAAACACAAGCCCAAGGTTAGCCTAGAGTTAAGATACAGCAAAGCAAAAGCAAAGATTGGGGGGGGGGGGGGGACAGCACTCACAGAGGGAGTCATAAATATGTTGGATAATGATTGAGGAATCCCATGTCCAAATTAAGGCCGTTATCTCTTGTGTTAACTAGAATTATCATTCTTAATTCAAAAGTTTTTTTCTTTCCTGAATGGATTTGAAATTTCCTTTTAAGAACTAAAACATTGAGGTCTTTCATAATGTGGTCTGGTTGTGCGAAATGGTGTCCACAGGTGTGCAAAAGTCATCTTCTTTATGTTCCTTGATGGTATGTCTGTGCAATTTCATCCTTGTTTGCAACTTCTGTCCTGTTTCGCCAACATAAGATCCTTTGCTACACTTTCTGCACTGGATAAGGTTCACAACAAAAATGTAAAAATGTAATCTGAAATTTGAAAAAATGGAATGGCTTCCATCACATCGGTTTTAGAAAGAAAACAGTTTCTTAATGGATAAGTTCACCTTTGGTAACATGTTACACCCATATTCAGGGTGCAACATGTTACTGTAGGACTGGCCCCTTGCACCCCCCTGATCCCAGGTTGTGACAGCTAGTGAGAGATCTTCTCCCTCTGTTAGCTGTCACAATTTTAAAAAAATGTGGCCGTACAGGGCTCCACCTGCCTGGCTGTGTCATTTATTCACAGAGTTCTGTGAATGGAAAACTACTAGTCCCGACAGCCTTTGCAGCTGTCGGCTTGTTGTTCTCAGTGAACTACCACACTGTTGTTGAGCTCTGTGGTAGTTCATTGATTTTTTTTTTTTTTTTTTCCGTCAATGTAAAACTGCCTACCTGTATGAGGTACAGGCAGACAGTTTAACACTGACAGTCTGCAGGAGACCTGCAGGGCACCCATGATCTGATTGCTGATGCAATGGTTGCTAAGCTCCTAAAACAAAGAAATGATAAATGCACAGTTTTTTACCTGAAAAATAATGTGCATTTATTATTTTTTTCTTTTTAAAGGTGAACTTATCCTTTAATTTGAAAAGTACATTTTAAGACACAAATATGGGAGCTGCCATTGCAGACTCCTGGGCTGTAATCCTGGAACCCAGTCTTGTTTTGTCAGCCGGATTTGGCTGGTCTGCCTCCTTTTTTGTTTTTTATCAAGCCTAGAGGCACATACCAATATAAGATGGCGATATGGCTGGATGTACAGTATGGGTTTTATTTTACCACAACAAATTCTTATGAAAGATCTTTCCACGAGCATGAAGTTTCAAATCTGTGTATACGAGTCAGAGCATCTTAACAAAATGGCAAGCAAAACAATCTTTTAAGATTGACATTTGTTTAAAAGTTTGCTGTTTTCTCCAGATCACACGATTAATTTTTAATTTGCCCTAGAAAACAGCCTTTTTAGAGTATGAGCTCTTGTGTGTTAATCAATATTTTATTTGTGGTTTAGTACTTTTAAAATTAGAAGCTGCCTCAATAAAAAAGCAGGCCCTCTTAACCCTCATGTATTTTATAGTATTGTAACCGTTCTGTCTCCCTTTAGAATAAATTGTTCGTCTACATTGATGGTACTAGGTTATAAACAGACCTATAGAAAGATCCTTTATGGGCATATAAATGTGCAGTATGTTAAGGGAAATGCAGGGTAAAGTACATAGTTGAAATTTGTATCTCCCAAAGCACTTGTGCTGCCCTAACATGGCTTATTTTCAGATGACTCCTGCTGAATCTTCCTTAACTGAGTGGTGGGGGCCCTATCAACACCACCAGGTCTGACAAACTTTGTTCTGAATTGCATTGGAGGCAGGCTAGGAAGTCTTAGCTAAACAGATACTGCAGCCAGTAAACGCAGTTACTGTTCGGGTATTTCCACAGGTGAGGTAAGGTCACCTGCCAGAATATAGTAAGGGCCCATTCACACCTCTAACTGCACATTCTTTCCTTGTACGTAAGCATGCATTTGATGCACGTTTTACATACACGCATGCATGCATTTGATGCGCACTTTTGTATTTACATTTGACTTGTGAGTTCACTTCCTTCTTTCTTTCCTTTTATGTGCTCTGTGATTGCAGTGTGTTTGCATGCGTTTTTGTGCGTTTACGGTGTAGACAAAATGCAGCATGCTGTTCTTTTCTACACTGCAGGTGAGAGGGCCCTAACTGGCAGGAGAGTGTCCTACATCCATGCTGTTTAGCATAGATGGGGCAATCTATTGATTTCTTTTGTTCAGCATTTAGCCTAGGTTCACACTACATCGGTGCGATAAATCCCATGTGATTCACGCAGGAACCGAACCGCATTCCTGTACAAATAACATGTGATTTGTATGAGGTGTGATTAGAGCCATACATTTTGTATGGCTTTATTCATACCGCACCAAAAACGTGCAGGGCCCTTTTTTGGTCCACACTAGAATGGGATTGCATAGGTATTCACACTTCTGCAATCCGATTCTGCACATCGCACCGCGTTTTGCAGACTGATGGCGGGTGTTGTTAACTTAACATACATACCTGCATTGGTTCATATGAACGGGATGTGATTGTGATGAGGTGCAGAATTTGCACTGAAAACCCTGTGAATTCCGCACCACATCAGTGTGAACCAGGGCTTAGCAAGTGTCTTATTGTTTGTCACAAGAGTGTTTCCAGTTTTTAGACCTTCCAGAATTGTCATTCATCTGAACTCTGTTGTGCTTGCAGTTTTTTTGTTTAATAACCAGGCCTGAAAATGCTGGCAGCAGTTTATTACAACCTTATCTGTAATCATGTAATCTTTCAGATGACACTGTGATAATAAACAAAACAACTCATGCCTAATAAAATGTATTTTTAGCTGCTGTCAGAAGTTACTGTATGTTACTCAGAATGATTCTGTATATTACTGAGGCTGTGATTAGCATAGAGGACACAGTGGCCACAGGTCTACTGTTTCCTAAAAGCGACTTTGTTGCCACATGAAAAAATTGAGCTCCCTGTCAAAAAAAAAAAATATATTATTTACCTGCTTGGTCATTTTATGGCTCTGATCTTTGCTGTCCAGCAGAGCAGGGGACCAGGCATCTTACACACCCACCAATTATTACTCTGTTCTTTTACAGAGAGACTTTCTATATGACAAGAATTGAAAATCCAGCATGTAAACAAGCTTATTGTACAGGGTTAGACAAGAAAAAATGGAAACGCTGCTTGATTTGCAGGTGTGAAAGTGACCTGTTTTGCACTGAAAGCAGAGGTAATGTAACACTCTTTTGCTTCCGCTGTGTGATGAGACACCTAGCTAACAATTGAGAAGCCTTTCATCATTCACTGCGTGCGCTGCTAGTAATATGGAGTCATGTCAGAGCTTACTAAACTTCAAAGAGGGCAAATTATTGGTGCTGTTCAGCTGGTGCCTCTGTGACTGAAGTTGCCAATTTATATGCCGTGTCGCAAGGTACAGTATCGGAGGTTATGACGGCATATACAGTTTCCTAGAAAATGTCATCTGATAAGCATAAGTGCGGTCAATATCACACAGTGGAAGCTACACCACTTCTGCATTCAACACGAAACATATTTGTCATTTTCACACCTGCAAATCATGTAGTGTTTCCATTTTTTTTGTCTAACCCCTGTACAGTCAAAGGCAATCTCTCAGCCATGCAACACTGTACCCAAATGAAATTGATAATTATTTTCACACAAATAGAGCTTTCTTTTGGTAGTATTTAATCACAACAGTTTTTTTGTTTTTTTTTTATAAACGAAACAATACCAAACATTTTGGGGAAAAAAACTTTTTTTAGTTTCTGCTTATAAATTTGTGTAAAAAAATTATTTTTCTTTATAAATTTAGGCCAAAATGTATATTTAGTTTGTGTGAAGGTTAGTCTACAAATTAGAGGAACACTTTTTTTATTCAGAGTATAGCATCAAGTCAATTAAACTCCTGGGATATTGATCTGGTCAGTTAACAAGTTAACAGGGATGTTTAATTCCTATCGCAAGACGCCCAGGACATGCAGTTCCAGCCGTGGGGCAAGAAGTCTTTATCTACATTTAGCCCTGCTGTGGGTTACTCTGGCGCAGGCAGACGCTGAAGACAGAGAAGCTTGGCTTCTAGTCTGGCAGCAACAACCCCTTACTTCTCTGCACATGACAGCAGAGGAGAGGGCAGGGGAGTGGTGTTTTTCTTCAGTGCGGTTGCGTTCTGAGCGAGTACATTGTACACGGACTCCTATCTCCTAATGTATCATATTCCAGCCTGTCCTAGCCCAGCACTCTGCTGCAGCTAGTAATACTCTGCAATGCAAAGCCAGCACTGTGAGTTTTGCCTCTTCCACAAGAAGTCCAAACATACTTTCCTGACTTCCTATTGGCTGTTAGTCCCAGGACACTGAGCCGCCTCCAGTCCTGTAGCATACTGCTCAGAGCTTTGCTCCTCTGCTGTTCCAGGAATGGGTGTACTGCTGTACCCCACCTGTAATGGACATCTCCTGGAATCTTCCTGACCAAGTGTACTGTGGTATGTGACATTCAGCATGTGGAGCACAGTTACATAGGGCACACTACACTCACACACAGCATCATCCCCCACCACACTTATCCCCAGTGTTCCTCCTGTCCCCCCACTAAACCAAATGTTGCCCCCCCTTATCCCCTATGTCCTCATCTCCTCCACTTATCCCCAATGTCCCCATCTCCTCCACTTATATCCAATGTCCACCATATGCCCCCCACACACACACACTTATCTCAAATGTCCCCTTCACCCCCACTTATCTAAAATTTCCCCCCTCTCTCCCACTTATCCCCAGTGTCCCTGACTCCTCCACTTATCCCCCCTCTCCCCCCACTTATCCCAAATGTCCCCTTCTCCCTCCACTTATCCCACATGTCCCCTTCTCCCTCATCTTATCCCCCAATGTTCCTCCTCTCCCTCCACTTATCCCTAATGTCCCCCCTCTCCCCCACATTAGAAATTAGCACATTGCATCCCCCCCCCCATTTAGCACCAATGCCTCCATTAACTTGCCACCAATGTCATCCCCTATCCCCCTCTTAGCACTAATGCTCCCTTTCCCCACTTAATATTGAACTCTGTACATTGTAGCTTCTCTTTTACAGCAGCCTCTCTCTGATACTCTGTAGGTGGGGGTGTGAGGAGAGCTCTGTACTAGGAGGGGGTTGTAAACTGGCCTGTGAGATATGCATTCCTGAACCCTGAACCCTGCACTCTGTACGCAGCGCACCCCTGGACCCTGCACTCTGTACGTCGCTCACCCCTGAGCCCTGCACTCTGTACGTCGCTCACCCCTGAGCCCTGCAGCCTGTATGCCACGCACCCCTGGACCCTGCACTCTGTACGCAGCGCACCCCTGGACCCTGCACTCTGTACGCAGCGCACCCCTGGACCCTGCACTCTGTACGCAGCGCACCCCTGGACCCTGCACTCTGTACGCAGCGCACCCCTGGACCCTGCACTCTGTACGCAGCGCACCCCTGGACCCTGCACTCTGTACGCAGCGCACCCCTGAGCCCTGCACTCTGTACGTCGCTCACCCCTGAGCCCTGCAGCCTGTATGCCACGCACCCCTGAGCCCTGCAGCCTGTACGCCGCACACTCCTGAACTCTGCCCTGTGCAGGATGCATTACTGATATTTAATAATGCTCCCGTTAGGCAGTGGTGTGGTGAGGGCATGGTTGAATTCCTGCACCTATTCTCTGAGGGAAAAAAAAGCCCTAACAGGCTGTCCCATCCTACAGGACATCCGATCAACTAGCCTGTTTTTCCGCTGGCTGATCATAGAGGCGGAAAAAGATTAGAATCACTCTGTCCGCCTCTGTGATATAGGAAACAGGAAGCGACGAATATAATTACCACCGGTTTCCCCAGCACCATTTTTAAAAATGTAAAGCATTTGATCACACCGATCTTGGTGTTGTCAAATGCTTTTAAAGGTAGAGGAGGAATCTGCGGTCTCTTTGACCAAAGCTCTCACCATAAGGAGTACCTGTCACTGCTTATTGCTGTCACAAGGGTTGTTATATATCTATATATCTCTATATATATATCGTTATGATCTTCTAGGAAATTTTCTGCAGAAAATAAAAAACATTAAAAGTTTGTCACCATAAAGCCCCTTTTCATTTTTAAAAAGCCCCAGACATCCATAAAAGTACTTCTACCTAATAAGAAACATCAACCCTTCATATTTTCCATTCTGGGAATAAAGAAATGTTTTTTCAGGACAGTTAGATTGTCATGAGGAACAAGTAGTTTGGGACCCCGATTTAGTCCCTTGGACAAGTAGTTTTTTTGTTTTTTTTTTTTAATTTCCACACCCCTGGTTGAGTAGCAGAGGGGGTTGTTAATCAGTTTCAGCTGCTTTGATGTTAATGAAATTAAGAAGTGCACTAGATGGGAAACATTGAGATGACCCCCAAAACAGGAATGGTTTTACAGGTGGAGGCCACTGACCTTTTTTTCCCTAATCATTTTTTCGGACTGTTTTTCACTAGTTTTGCATTTGGCTAGGGTAAGTGTCACTACTGGTAACATTAGGCGATACCTACTGAGGTTGAACAGGCAGTCCAACTCCTCCAGGATGGCACATCAATACGCGCCATTGCCAGAAGGTTGCTGTGTCTCACAGCACCGTCTCAAGAGCATGGAGGAGATTCCAGGAGACAGGCAGTTACTCCAGGAGAGCTGGAGAGGTTTGAAGAATGTCTTTAACCCATCATCAGGAGCGGTATCTGCTCCTTTGTGCAAGGAGGAATAGGATTTGCACTGCCAGAGCCCTAAAAAATGACCTCTAGAAAGCCACTGGTGTGAATATCTCTGGCCAGTCAATCAGAAACAGACTTCATGAAGGTGGCCTGCGGCCCGACATCCTCTAGGGGGCCCTGTGCTCACTGCCCTGCACCATAGAGTTCGATTGGCATTTTCCATTGAACACCAGAATTGGCAGGTCCACTACTGGCGCCCTGCGCTTTACACAGATGGGAGCAGGTTCACCCTGATTACATGTGACAGACATGAAAGGGTCTAGAGAAGCCGTGGAGAATGTTATGATGCCTGTAACTTCGTTCAGCATGACCATTTTGGTGGTGGGTTAGTGATGGTCTGGGGAGGCATATCCATGGAAGGATGCACAGACCTCTACAGGCTAGACAATGGTACCCTGACTGCTATTAGGTATCGGGATGAAATCCTTGGACCCATTGTCAGAACTTACACTGGTGCAGTGGGTCCTGGGTTCCTCCTGGTGCATGACAATGCCTGGCCTCGTGGGGCGAGAGTATGCAGGCAGTTCCTGGAGGATGAAGGAATTGATATCATTGAATGACCCCCACACTCGCCTGACCTAAATCCAATAGAACACCTCTGGGATATCTTGTTTCGGTCCATCCGACGCCATCAGGTTACACCTCAGACTGTCCAGGAGCTCAGTGATGCTCTGGTCCAGACATGGGAGGAAATGCCCCAGGACACCATCCGTTGTCTCATTAGGAGCATACCCTGATGTTGTCAGGCATGCATACAAGCACGTGGGAACCATACAAACTGAGTACCATTTTGAGTTGCTGCAATGAAATTTAAACAAAATGGACTAGCTTGCTGCATATTTTTCACTTTGATTTTCAGGGTGTCTTTGAATTCAGTCCTCTGCAGGTTGATCATTTTCATTTCCATCAAACAATGGGGCATCCTTATGTTCTTAACACATTACCTGGTCCATATCAGAGATATCCAGCAAGATATTTTTTCCCATTGAGATCTGATGTGTTCCTTTTTAATTTTTTGGAGCAGTGTGTGTGTATATGAATGTATGTGTGTGTGTAATGTACATAAAAAGTGTGTGTGTATGCATAAGACAGTTGATGACAGATCTGTGTACTGGCCCAATAAAATATATAATCAGTGAGCGCTTAATAATTTAGCAGCTGATGTACATAAAGGTAACCAAGTAAAAACCTCAGAAAAACTAACATTCCTAAAAGTGCAGCGCTAAAAAGACCAGAGGTCCTCCTCTCAGGATGGGATGGATGAGTTGGGCCGTTTTAACGGACTTTCCTCCCTCTGGGGGGTAGGCAGCTACAGAGAGGTCTCCCTTGGTGTGTGCGAATGGAATCCAGCCAGAGGTCTCCTTAATGGATGGGTGGATGCTTGTCAGCTAATATTGGAACAGCTCCCTCCTCTGGAATGGTGCCACATGTGATTCAGCTCATGTGATGTCCTCTAGGATGGGCTCTAAAAATTAACGTTAGCTCGCCAAGGAGCCAACCAAAAAATGGCCCATAGTGTAGTAGTTTAAAATGATTCACTTTATTAAATAATCCACGTGGTGTGAAGATAAAAACAGATGTACAAAAAAAGGTATACTGACCATTCACAATTAAAAGATGGCTGCCGGACCTGTGCTAGGTGCCGGCGGCAAGACGTCACAGCGGAATGGCCCCTTTAACATGTTTGCATGTTAAAGGGAAAAAGCACTTCTTCAGAAAGGCTGGCCATCACGCCAGTGCCGTGCTTCATGTATATTTATAGTCCTAATCATTTGTTCGCGCATGCGCAGTGCGTGCGCCATCTTGCTGCACGCCGCGCATGCGCGTTACGTGCGTATCAGCATGTACTGGCCGGCGCATGCGCACTGCGTCCGCGCCATACTCCCGAAGAGCGGAAATGGCTGCTCGAGCGCCATTTTGCCATAGTCCGTCCAGGACTGTGTCCTGTAAGCATTGCAAGTATATAATCAATCGGAACAGCTGGGAAAAAACACCCACATTAATGTGGAAGGAAATAAGTATATTCCCCAAAATAATTGCTGGATAATAAGTGGGCGTAATTCTGAGGGTACGCACATGGGTGTCATACTGAGAGTATGCATATTAATGTCGCCAATAGGTTAATATATCCCAATGAAGGGAAAAAAAACATATCGTATATAGGTGGTAAGACAATACATACATAAATAGCATATTTAAAAACAAAAATCACGGTCTATTGCAAAAAAACGTACACAATCCATTAGCGAGATAGAACTTAAAACACATAAAGTGCATATAACAGAATGGGACACCAACAAAAACATAAAATAGTTGAGATTCATAACCTAACAAACAGCCCGTTGCCAGTAGCATATAACCTATAGACAATGGATGGCTTCCTTTCATGCCACGGTGATCACTTATACAGACTGGGTCAATAACAGCCCATCTGTTTCATGCGATTAGCTGTGGCTAATCCTGAACAAAAAAACCTGAATGAATTGTAAAAAAAAAAAAAAATTTTTTAAATGTATTATTTTTTTTTCCGTACGGTCACCAGTCAGTGACCTTGATCACCGCCACACCACTTATATGATGACACTGTACTGCACTGGTGACAGTATGTAAGAAAAAAAAAAAGTCTTCATTTTCCAAAAAAAATACAACTTTGCCTCTTACTAAATACCTTGGACTTTCTACTTTGCAAATAGGGGTAATTTGGGGGATACTGTACTGTCTGACAATTTTACATCAGGATTGATCGATTTCCAGATATATACCATAGTTTGTGGACTCTGTAACTTTCCTACAGACTGATTTGGGTTATTTTCACCAAAGAAACAATTATGAAGAACAATTATTTATTTGCAATATTTTATAACAGAAAATAAAGAAAAATGTGTAGGGTTTTTTTTCAAACTTTTCGACCTTTTTCCATTAATTTAGCAAGAAATGAAAAAAAACTGTGGTGATTAAATACCACCAAAAGAAAGCTCTAGTTGTGTGAACACCATGATAAAAATTTGCTGTGGGCACAGCGCTGCATGACCATGCAATTGTCATTCAAAGTGTGAGAGCACTGAAAGCTGAAAATTGGCCTGAGCAGGAAGGGAGTAAAAGTGCTCGATATTGAAATGGTTAAGTTGAGGTAAGCTTGTGAAACATGCTTGTGTACATGTTTTTGGTGTGTTTTTTTTTTTGAGACGTATGTCCTTTTTTTACAGGTGCAATACGCACCGGAAACACGGCAAAAATGCATATGCACAGGAGCGGACTGACCATTTGGAAACTCGGGCACTGCCTGAGAGCCCGGGGTCAGTAGGGGGCCCCATGAGATGCCCCTGGTACCTTTTTCATAGGCTTTTTTTGAGTTTGGGCAAGGACACAGGGGCCCCATGATCGCCTATTGCCCGGGGGCCCCATGAGTTGTCAGTCCGCCCCTGCATATGCATTTTTACTGCACTTCTGCAATGGAGTGCAAGTAGGCTAAATGGATAAAAGAACTTTACTTTGGGATATGACCTTATTCTTCTTCACGGCAATGAAACGGGTTTTCTCTGGTGTGAAGTTAGACACCAATGCTATTTTTAGTGGTTTTGAGGTTCATTGGTACAGAACACTAGATAGTTCAAACCTGGGACTTATTTTTGAGCATTGTGGTGTGATAATAGTACTTGTAAAATTAAAAGTCTGTATAATAGGCCACATTTACCTCTTGATCATTAGTTGATAAATCCCAGTTAGAGGAGCAGTATAAACAAACTGTGAGCAATTATCAGATGTGCTTGTGGTTCTAAATTGAAGAGGTGTTTTTTTTTATTTTATTTTTTACCTAAATGCATTAAAGTGACAAACCTTCCACTGCCTGTTTCATTACCCTTCCTTCTCCCCAAATACTTACCTGAATCCTTTCTTGTTCCAGCTCTACGCCTATTTGCAGCTATTGGCTCCTTGCAGCCAAATCCAGTTTGGGAGGGTGGGGAAAAGTCACACTGTTTGTGTCTATGGATGCACACGGCCCAACTCAGGTGCTTGCCTGCTCTTGTGCCCCCATAGCACACAGCTTGCTGAGGGGGAAAACTCAGGAGAGGAGTAGCAGACACTGCTGGTGTGGGACCCCAGATTAGGTGATAAGGGGCTGCTCTGTCCATATCCTTGCATAGAGCAGGTAAGTATAAACTTTTTATTTATTAATCTTCAATTAAAAAAAAATGAACCTTTTACTATCACCTTAATGGCTCATACGACTTTGAGTTGGATTGCAACTGAACTTGGTTGCATTGTTAAAGATATCTGGCTGGTAGCTTCAGTTCTTCTGGAAAGAGAACTTCAGACAAAACTCAGTCGGTCACAAAGAGAGAGGGTAACTCATTGTTTTCCTATGTTCTGCATAGGCCTATGTTTTTGTTAGTACAAAATCAATTTTTCACCAGGCTTTAACTCCTATAACAAAGTTGCTCATGCAACTTCCTGTTCCTGTGTAAATCAGACAGCAAATCAGCTTTTGTACATAATAATGCCTTTGTTCCTCCCATTTACAGTTTGTTACCTTGTGCAGATACTCCTGCAACTTGCAAATAAAGACATTACAGCATTGTTCAAATGTTTTGCTGATCATTTTGTCAATCACGACTAGGATGAAAGGGATTGTTACATTATTGCTTTAATCCTTTGATCATCAAAAGGCAAAGCTTCAGAATGCAGGTCACTCCAATATGTAAGTCATCCTCCCTTGCACTCGGTGTGTGATTTATTAGGCCCCTCTATACTAGGTGAGATGGAGTTTTGTTTTACCTCCAGTCTACAGGGAAAGCAGCAGGTTCACTTTTATAATAAATATGCTATAAGTGCAGTGCTGAAAAAAGTTTAAAATTCAAACCTATAAAATAAAATGAACCTAATAACTGTTCAATATATACCATCAAAAATGAAACATTGATATCATAGTGGAAATAGCCCACAGACAAAAACTGTTACCTTCTCCGCAGTGTACACTTGGATATACACCCAGTGCATAAGTTGCTTCACTCAGCCTGGGTTCACACTGATCCGGTGCGGAATTCGCAGCGGTTTCTGTGCAAATTCCACACTGCATCACAATCGCACCACGTTCATGCGAACCACTGCGGGTGTGTAAGTTGAGTTAACAACACCCCAAAATTGTTCCGCAAAATGTGGTGCGATATGCAGAATCAGATTGCATGGGTGTGAATACCCTTGCGATCCGATACTAGTGTGGACCAAGAAAAGGGTCCTGCACTTTTTTTGATGCGGTGCAATTTGAGCCATATAAAATGTATGGCTCAAATCGCACCGCACAGAATTTGCATAGGAATGCAGTGTGGTTCCTGTGCAAATCACATGCGATATGCCGCACCACATCAGTGTGAACCCAGGCTTGAAGTCTAGTTAGTTTTAAACACAACAAAATTCCTCCAAGCATGATCCAAGAACTTTCCAAAATAACAGATCATTATGGATTAATAAAGTCCCACCATGTGACACATACACTCGGATGGAAAAAATTCTCCTCTCTTAGACACTAAAGTGGTTCTAAGGTCTAAGTGTTTTTTTTTTTTTGTTTTTGTTTTTTTTTTTTTAACCTAAATGCATTGCCTGCATCTCCACAGGAGAAGTACAGCCTAATGAGCTTTGGCTATACTTCTCCTTTTTAAGGTTAAAAAAAGCCTACTTATCTACTTGTTCTACCCCCCTTCCCACCCTAAACACTTATCCGCTGTCTCCTGTCTGATTGCTGTGCCCCACTGCAATTCCTCTCCCTTCTCTTCCTCTTTTCACTGGAGACTCGTTGCAGCAGCAGAAGCCATAGGCTTTAGTAGCACTTTAACCAAAATACTTTGGAAAGATCAAAAGTGCTTAAACCCCTATAATCCTGGAGATATCATTGTACCACCACCTCAGAGTTTTCCCCATATCTCGGAGAAGAAGAACGCAGCATGTAGTGTAATCCTTAAAAACTTTTTTGTTAAAAGAATGTGATTATGTCATTAAACTTTGCCCTATGTGTCTTGTCACAAAGGACTTTATCTGGGGTAAGGTGTCTGCAATATTAATTAGAGGTGTTGGCTTCTTAGAACATAATTTTCTATAGGAGTGCAGGTGGTTTCCACCTGAGGAATGTTCACATAATGTGCATTTTTGTTCTGGCTCCCACAGATGAGATGGCATGTGATTCAGTCTCCTTAGGCTGTTTTCACATTGCTCGGTATCAAAAGTGCATATGCCTTTTTGCCAAGGTGCATTTTATTGTTCATGTGTTTGCATTGCGTTTTTCACCCATATCTCTGGAATGGACAAAGCACTTCCCACAGATGTGTTGCGTTTTTATTATGCATTTTTACCATATTTCACATTCCTTTCAATAGAGAGGTGCATTTTTTTTTTTACCCGACCAGGGATGTTGAATTTCTATTGGTAGTTTCTTTACCTTCAGCCCTGCTGCGGCCAAGCAGCAGGGCTCACCTGTGAGCCCACACAGTGCCAGCCTCTACCGCCCCCCCATGTGAAGCTCCCCCACCCTCTGTCTCCCGGGCTCCGCTTGCCCATCTGCGGGCCCGAGACTGGCTCACCGCCGGCGGCTAGAGGGAAGGGAGGAGAGCGGACACGTCCACTCCCCACCCCTTCTTGTCCAAGCTCAGAAGTGACATTATGTTTGGGAATTTTATGTAATCTTCAGGCCAAAAAATGTTTGGTTTTAATCTTATGCAAAAAACGCAAAAACGGACCTGCTGATTGGCTGTGTACAATCACAGCCCAGAGTTCTGTGTTTACTAAGAGATCTCTGTGTTAGTTAAAGCAGAACACTTTACATACATTACACATAGATAGTTAGGCACACATTTAACCCCTTGATCATTTTAGACGTTAACCCCTCCCCAGCCAGTGTCCTTAGTACAGTGAGAATGTATAATATCACTGATCAATGTATTATTGTCACTGGTGTGATGTCAGTGGCAGTTAATCCGTTCCCCCAGTGTTAGTTAGTGTCAGACTGCCCACCATAGTATTGCAGTCCCATTAAAAGTCGCTGATCACCGTTATTAATAGTATTTAAGAAAAAAAATCTAGTACATATAGTTTGTAGATGCTATAACTTTCACACAAACCAACCAATATACACTTATTGGGATTTTTTTTATATTGGACGTGTAGCAGAATGCATTTTGGTCACAATTTATGAAGAAATTAGATTTTTTTTTACATTTTTTTGTTGGACATGTTTAATAGCTGAAAATAAAAATACATTTTTTTAAAAAAAATTTTCCAAACGTTTTTGGTCTTTTTTTTTTTATCACAAAAAATAAAAAAACACGCTGATCAAAAACCATAAAATGAAAGTTTTTTTGCATTGTGTAAAAAAAAAAAAAAAATTATATAAATTTCAATTGGGTATGGCATTGCATTACTGCGCAATTACCTGTTAAAGTAGTGCAGTGCTGTATAGGAAACAAATGGCTTGGTCATAAGGGGGTAAAACCTTCCGGAGCTCAAGTGGATAAGGTAGTTGGATATTTGTGTAACTCCTCACAAAACCCATCCCACTGCTTGCATCACAGCTAGGGCCTCTTGAGAAGAGTGGGATAGTAAGGGTGCTGTAATGTTTTCAAGAATCTATATAACGCACCTTGCTGACCCCTCCCACCAGCCTTTATCTGCCTGCACTGCCTAAAGAAGCACAGAGCCACAGTGATATCACCTAAGTCTAAAGTAAGGTATGCAATGAAAACTGAAGAGTTTTATTTAAAAATATCTTTAGCATGTTAATAACAAGGGGGAGGAACCAGGACAATACAAAATAAAGGCCAAATAAGCGTAAGCTTTAACACAGTGTTAATGCAGAGAGAGTCCACGTGGGAAGCGGAAGCAAACAACTAGCACACGTGGGCTTAGAGTGAGCAGGTGTCAGCGCTGGACGTGTTTTGTACTCCATGGCAGCATACGCATGGGTCATTCGCAGAGCCTATTCTAGAGATGACCTCAAGTGGTGATACATACCAAGGAACCCAGAGAATCTAACACAGATGTGACCAGACGCTGTGACACCTGGTGTATAGGAACCTGGCCTGACCTGGGAGCAGATGACCTGAGTTTTACCTGATGAGACAGAAATAATCTCAAATGCGTGTTTAAAACGCGTTTTCTGGTGAGTGCGCACTATTTAGACACATCATCTGTCACCCCCCAGATCAGATACCTATACACATTGATTGTGATCTTATGAGATCCTCACGTTCTGCATTATTATTTGGGACAATTTTTCACTATTACAGTCACCACGTGGTGATACTTTTACCTTGCACTTTTATATTTATTGATGCACTTTACATATATGTATATTGCACTTTATTAATTTATTTCTATCTATATATGCATAAATGTTGTATACTTCATCCTAGCACTGCACCTACTGTATTGATACTTATTTTGGAAGGTTTTCTTGGTTACCTTTTGGTGTTCTAGCGGCTGTCTTTTTGGGTAGCGCTCGCTTATATCTCCTTGCATATAAGCATAAGCTTTAAGTCTGGATAATATAATCTTCCTGCTAGTGAGATCTGTTTCACAGCATCTAGCGTAAAGTGGGCCACCAGAAAGCTGCTTCTTTTACTTTAGGGCTGAACCATCTGCTGCCTGCCAAAAGTCATAAGTTTGAAGAATTCATATGCAAAGTCTCATTCTCATCTGTTTACCTAACAAATTAATAGTTCAGAACTTAGTGTTACTAATCCCATGACCCTGCATTCACTATATCCAGTCTCCCACAATACACACAAAATGGAAATGCAATTATTGTAGTAAATATAAACTGCTAAATACCTTTTCTCATCAGTAGTATAAAGCAGTCTTGTGACTTCTGCCAGCTGTGCACTGGTTAAAGCTTGTAGGAGTTTTCATTCTCCTCTGACTGTCATATGAGGCTGCATAACCCCTGACCCTCTGCCTGTACAGTGCCATGCTGATCACATACACCCTCCCAAAGAAAAAAAAAAACACTCTAGCATTACACACCAAACTGAGCATGTGCAGAGTAACTTCTAGAGCTTTGTACTATCAGCATATAGATTGGGGACAGTAGAAAAAGGGGAGGATCAAATAGCTTTTTTACACAATGCAGAAGATGAACTCGTTAGGTTCCAAAGTGCATGCTTTACTACATATACAGACTGATTTTTCTGTTGTGGGTTTAGTAACACCTGAATATATGGAGAAAATACAGTGAGGAACAGAAGTATTTGAGCACCCTACGATTTTGCAAGTTCTCTTACTTAGAAATCATGGAGGGGTCTGAAATTCACATTGTAGGTGCATTCCCACTCGGAGAGACCGAATTAAAAAAAAATTCAGGAAATCACATTGTATGATTTTTAAAGAATTTATTTGTCTTGCACTGCTGAACATAAGTATTTGAACACCTAAGAAACAGCAAGAATTCTGGCTCTCAAAGACCTGTTACTGTGCCTTTAAAAAGTCCACCTCTACTCCACTCAATCTAACTTAGTAGCACCTGTCTGAGCTTTTAAAAGACACCTGTCCACCCCACAGCCAGTCAGACGCCAACTACTACCATGGGCAAGACGAAAGAGCTGTCAAAAGACACCAGAGACAAAATTGTGGACCTCCACAAGGCTGGAAAGGGATATGGGGCAATTGCCAAGCAGCTTGGTGAAAATAGATCAACTGTTGGAGCAATTGTTAGAAAATGGAAGAGGCTAAAGACGACTGTCAGTCTCCCTCGGACTGGAGCTCCATGCAAGATCTCACCTCGTGGGGTATCACTGATGATAAGAAAGGTGAGGAATCAGCCCAGAACTACAAGGGAGGAGCTGGTCAATGACATGAAGAGAGCTGGGACCACAGTTTCAAAGGTCACTGTCGGTAGAACACTACGCCGTCATGGTTTCAAATCATGCATTGCGCGGAAGGTTCCCCTGCTCAAGTCATCACATGTCCAGGCCCGTCTGAAATTTGCCAATGACCATCTGGATGATCCAGAGGAGGCATGGGAGAAAGTCATGTGGTCAGATGAGACCAAAGTAGAACTTTTTGGTCTAAACTTCACTCGTCGTGTTTGGAGGAAAAAGGATGAGTTGCATCCCAAGAACACCATCCCTACTGTGAAGCATGGGGGTGGTAACATCATGCTTTGGGGGTGCTTTTCTGCGAAGGGGACAGGACGACTGCATTGTATTTAGGAGAGGATGAATGGGGCATTTGTGAGATTTTGAGCAACAGCCTCCTTCCCTCAGTCAGAGCTCATAGACTTGCAGTGAGGGAGTGGGCTAGTAAAGAAGCACCTAAATATTTAGCATTCATTGGTAAAATTATTTAAATTTAAGGTGATCACATATATTTGTGTAAAGATTATGTACAGTTAGCAAAAAGTCTGTTCTGTTCAATCAAATCAGACAGCTGGTGCCTATACCATATAGCTGCATTTATGTGTATGTATGTGTATGCATTTTATTTTATGTGAAGATGGAAATTCTTTCTATTTCATATCCAAAATCACATTGAACTCATCCTCATGTATGAAAGAGAGCAATGTAACAGGAGGAGCATATCTGTATGTTACAATCTTTTATCCTCTCTCGCTTAGATAAAATTAGTTTGTTGAAACTACATAAAATGTGGTTTCAGCAAGGCGGTGCCCCACCATACTTTGCTATTGCTGTTAGAATATTTTTTAGTAAAATGTTTCTAATGAATCCCAATTTAGATTAGGAATACTTTATTAACGACTTCTGCCCCAGTGATATACCGGTACATTGCAGGGTTGAACTGGTTATACCAGGATGATGCCTACTGCAAAAAAGATTGAGGCAGCTCTGGCCCTTCCTGTAGAGCACTTCAGTGTTCTTACCCCAATCCAATTTATTATCTATGTTCACCCCCCGATAGTTATAATTCTCTACTACATCCACACCAGGGGTGCGCAATTAATATTGCCTGACACTCGGGACATGTGGTTCCGGCTCCTGGCAGGTGGGTTACTTTTCCCCGTTTTAACCCTGCTGTGGTCCTCTTTGACCGCCCCTTGAAGACGTCATTCATGACGAAACTAGTAGGGCTTGGCTTGCTGGATGCTGACGTCTGTGGAGAGGATTAAGTCACGAGCGCTGTAGTGAGTGTGCGGGGAGCAGGAGACTGTTATACCATTTGCTGTTTTATGCTGTTATACTGGTGTCGGTGAAGACACCCTTTTTGTGAGTGCAAATCTTTATTAAATTGTTGGATACTTTTCTAAAAAAACTGGCTGCACCATGATTTTTTCTTTCATTCCCAAACATGACCTCGGTGGAGAGATATAAAAAGAGAGAGTGATATAATGCTCCTGGAACCATTATATTGAGTGGTGGATACCTACCTTATGGATGATTGTGTAGCTATTGATCATCACACCTGAGAAGTTGAGTTAGTTACCCAACTTTACTTTTGTGGTGGATTTTGGCACAATTTCTTTGAGAGCACTTGAATTTGAAAAGGATTTGTTTGGACATTTGAAGAAGTTCAAAATTGGACAATTTTTATATTCACAAATTTTATTATTTCAATTACTTATGCACTAAAAAATAGTTTTGCACATAATTTTGATATTTTTTGATAATAGATATATATCTTTTGCACTAATGTTTCTACACTAAATTAGGAATAGTTTTGGTTTTAGCGCATTCCTTTATTTAAGTTATTTCTAAAAGCACCTCAGATTTAAATAGGGTTTTGGTTTGAGTTTTTTTTTTTTTTTATCAGGACAAGAAGATTGTCATGAAGGACAAGTAGATTGGGTCAACAGTATAGTCCCCTGGCGGACCTACTCAATATTAGGTGGGTAATCATAGAGCTATGGCTAATCAGAATGTGTATACAGTGTGTGTGTGTGTGCAGATAGATAAAATATAAATATCTATCTATCTTGGTAGATATACACATACGCGCTGAACACACATTTATATGTGGGGGAAAGTACAGCTTTTACTTAATATAGTGGCCATAGCTGAACTGGCTGATTTGACAGTATTTTTCTACTTTTATTTATCAAAGCCCCAACATCTGCTTTTATTTAATACTTTTTAAATCTATTTTTAGGCTTGTGCACTAAAACAGCTGGAAGCAATATCCGTAGAAATAATTTCAGACTGAAGATTCTGTCCATGGAATATAGTATTTCTCATATAGAAGAAATATCCATATGATGTGCAGGTGCAGGTTTTGGCCTGGAGCTTGTTTTTTATCCAGTGTAGTGTGCAACTAATGTAAAAAAAAATGCACACATCAGCAAGGAATGCTGATTTTTAGCACGTCACAGTGTCCATGTGGCAAAAACAGTCTTGTCAGTTGATACTTTACAAATTTTACTTATTACCAGTTTATTTCATTCTGAGTCAAGTCTTAAAGTATTTGATGCATAGAGAAGGAAGTGTCTTATGACCTGTCTTTTGAAGCCACTTGGAGAATGGCCAAGAAGACTTAGAGAGTATGCACACTGTTACGCTTGTCCACAGTTGCTAATCATGAAATAATTTACGCACCACAATTGTTTTGTGACTTTATTCAGTAAAGGCTTATAAAGACAGGGATTTAGAGCATGTATGTGTGTCTTATCCCCACGCATTATTTTAGGCTCATTCACTGCAATGGACAGCCTCAGTAGCACAAAAAAATTGTGCATGAGGAAGGGATGGGCAGGTAACCTTCATTATAATTGGAAAATGCCGGAGCTTTCCCTGTCAGAACTTCTTCACACTTTAAGTTTAAAAGTGGGGTTGAGGATGCCACTTTTGTAGGTATGTGCAGACACCTCTAGGCACCTCTCAATATTTTTTTTTTCAATTATATTTTTTTATTAATTTTATAATACAGATCCACTTTATATCAAACATAAAATACAGAAAATCATATTTAATTATCATCAAATTTCCCATCGCCCTGTTTACCCCTTTTATTTTTTGAGGCTCTATTTTTTTGCCAGTATTTAGTAATGAGGCTTTTGACTGCATTTAAAAGATGGAACAGTATCAAATTTTTATTTTGCTTCACTGAGAGCTCTGATTTTTTAAATGGGCAAACCCACGGGTCTAAAGGTACACTAATATTCAGTATCTCTTTTATATATTGAATTATCTCCCTCCAAAATGCCTGTATTTTAGGGCAATCCCATCAAATATGTGCCATTGTACCCTTACTCCCACATCTCCTCCAACACTGGAGTGAGACCTCTAGCTTTAGCTTATGCATCACGTTAGGTGTAATATGCCATCTTACTAGACATTTATAATTAATATCAACTATATTCATGTTTACTGCCCCATGTATTAATCTAAACATTTTATTTTTTTGTTGCTTGTTCAATTTTGTTCCAAGCTCCATTTCCCACTTATCCAGAAACATTTGGGATACTGGTCCATCTATTTCAGTAAGGACTTTATAAATCCTAGAGGTAGCATGTTTTTGTATTCTATTTAAGCTAAACGCTAAAGCTCTAAAGGATACATTTCTTCATCCAGTGTAAAAAATATTTCCTTCTTATTTTTTAAATCGCGCAAAGAACCTAAGGCCCCTCTTATCCAGAATATCTTTTAAACGTGCATTTCTATCATTTATCCATTTCCCTAAAATATTATCATTCCCGTGTGGGGGAAAAACTTGGCTCCACCAACGGGATTGACAATGAATTGAACTTCCAGTCCTTCTACTTGTGCATTTCATCCAGATCCTTAACCGATTTCCAACCAGCCACAGTACTTCTACTGCGGCAGGGCGGCACCACTGCACAAAATCACTATATATACACGTGATTTTGCATCTCCGGGTAGGGGGCGCGCACGAGTCGCGTGGCCACCCTACCCATGGCTGCGGGTGTCAGTCACCAGGTCCTGGCCAGTGATTACCCACCGAAGCCCAGTGATTACTGGCAAACACCGACTGGGAGGAGGGCTGCATTGTTTACAATGCAACTTTCTTCTCTGTCAGTTTGGGCATACTGCTCGGGATGGCTGAGCACAGCCGTACTGATCAGTGTGCTTACAAAGAAGCAGACACCCCCCACCCCCTAGTAAAACACTCCCATCACACAGTTAATCCTTTGATTGCCTCCAAATGTTAACCCCTTCCTCCCCAGTGTCATTAGTACAGTGTCAGTGCTTTTTTTTTTTTCACTGATCACTGTATTGGTGTCAATGGGGATGTCAGTGACCCTAAGTAAGTTCCCCCTGGTGTCAGAATGTCCACTGCCGTCCCGCCATATGTCGCTGATCGCCACCATTATTAGTATATATATATATATATATATATATATATATAAAAAAAAAAACAGTATATATACTAGCATTTGTAGAGACTCTAACTTTCACGTAAACCAATTAATTTACACGTATTGGGATTTTGTTAAGCAAAAACATGTCGCAGAATACATTTTGGCCTAAATTTATGACTAAATTTGAATTTTACATTTTTTTACTGGATATGTTTTATATAAAGTCTAAAATATTGTTTTTTTTTCTCAAAATTGTTGGTCCTTCTTTTTTTAGTAGCGCAAAAAATAAAAAACGCACAGGTGATCAAATACCACCGAAAGAAAGCTCAATTCATGGGAAAAAAAGGACATAAATTTCATTTGGACACACTGTTGCATGACCGCACAAATGTCAGTTAAAGAAACGCAGCGCCGTAATACTAACTGCTTCCTGACTGCCCTATAGCGGAAATACTGCTGCAGGGTGGCACGGGTGTGCAAAATCACGTGTGTGTGCGTGCGTGTGTGTGTGTGTGATTTCACCCCTTGATTGCCAGGACCAGGCTCATACAAAATAAACCTCTATTGCTAGTGTAGTGTCTGATCAGATCAATATCTTTTAATCAGGTCAGCACTATACCAGCGTTCGTTCACATTAGCATAGTGTCCCCAAAAACACAGCGTTAGCAGGATCAGCCCCGGGACCTGCCAGCACCAGTGTTTAGCCCCTATGCTTACCAACCCCCCCCCCCCATTCTCCTCCAGCAAGTGCAGTGTCAGTAGGTCACTGTCCCTTGATACATTGCACACATAACTGCAGTGTCGCAGAATCAGCAGCCCCATTCCCCCATTCACTGCCCAACCTGGAATTCAGGTGGAAACAACAAATTTAACTCCTCCCCTTGATTTTTTTGGAGCTGTTTTTCACAGGCGATCTGTATGCATTGATTGTGGATCAAAGCAATTTATATGCACAACAATTTATCACCGCCAACCCAAATTCAAGCCTTGCAGACCATTCGCATGGAAACCCATTACGGTTTCCAAATTTAAATTTTTTTGGGGCCTAACCCTCAACATGGGCATTAATTAAAAAAATTAATTGCAGTTGTATTGGGTCCACAGACCCGGTTCATCATATGCCCGTGTTCTTTGCTGCCATAGCTAGGCATAGATATGAGAGTATAATGTGTTTTATGCATTTCAACGACAACACACTCTGTTGTCCTCGGGGTGACCCTGGATTTTACTGGCTCCACAAAATGCAGCCCCTTGTAAATCACCTTAACCAAAAATTTGCAGATGTCTATACTCCCCAGCAAAACATCTGCGTTGATGAGTCCCTCATTCATTTTTCTGGCCACCTTGCATTCAAACAATTTCTCCCCAGCAAGTGTGCCAGATATGGGGTCAAGATGTAGAAGACCTGTGACAGGGCAACAGCCTATACTTATAAGTTTTGGATTTAAGAAGGGAAAAGATAGTCATGTGGAGCCCCCCCGGATGCCTAGAATACATGGGGAGTAGTGGTCAGACAGTTTTGGACTTGATGTCATCCTTTTTACATATGGGGTACCACTTATACATGAACAATTTTTATTTAAGCGGGTCACTATTTAGACAGTTGTACAATCTTGGAATTGGCGCATGTGGCATCATGTGACCTAATGTGTGCTCAGCATTAGAAGTGGGTGGATGCAGGGCGGTATATTCTAATGGTGGACATACCACACTTTTTTCTGGCAGATATTTCTTCTTTTTTTCATTCAGCCCACAGGCTGTATACAAAAAAAAGAACATGGCATATATATATCCAACAAGGACCAGCAACGTACTAGTACATCACTGGGCTTGGAATGGTTATACCAGGATGATGCCTACAACTGAAGGCATCATCCTGGTATCGTTTTTTTCAGCTGGCGATCGGCTTCCATGTAAAAGCAATCCTGCTGGCTAATTTGTGGCAGGATTGCTTTTACAAGCAGCTGGAGACGATACGCTGCCTTCCACGGCCTTCTCGGGCAGTCCCGTGTCATCGGGGAAACCTGAGAATGCAGCCGGTGTTTCTGCCAGATGACCATAGAGCTGATTGGAGACTGGCATGGTGCCCATCATCTCTAGTTTAAGAAATCAGAAGCTACGAGCATTTCATCACTTCAGTTTCACAGGATAGAAACAGCACCGTTTGTAAATTGGAAAAGCATCTGATCACACCGATCTTGGTGAGATTAGATAATGTAAGGGCAGAGGAGATATCTATAGTCTGATAGACCCCAGATTTCTCAAAAAAGAATATATGACAATGCCCATTAAAGTTATAGGGGATATTTGCATTCCCTGTGATAGCATTAAAATTGATAAAAAAAAACATGAAAGGGACCCTGTAAAAATAATTAATAAAATCAAAATAACTAAAAACAAACAAAAAAAAAGCAATTTCGCCCCCCCCCACGCGGGCGTGCATCCGCGTGCCCGAGCGTTGACCCTGTGCCGGTATGTAAACAGCGGTTTCACCATGCATGTGAGGTATCGCTGTGAATGTCAGATCAAGGGCAGTAATTTTAGCACTAGACCTCCTAGCTTGTAAAGGTTTTTAAAGCGTTGCCTATGGATATTAAAAATGTATGCAGTACATGTATGTATTGTCGCCATTGCACGGTGTATGTGCAGTTTTAAAGCACGTCATGTTTGGTATCCATTTACTCAGCATACCATCATCTTTTATATTTTACCAAGTAATTGACCAGTATATTGTGTTTTTGTGCATTAAAAGTAAAAGTGTATTTTTTGCAAAAGATCTGCGTTTGAAAACTCGCTGTGCGAGTACTATATGACATGAAAAATTGCAGCACCCAGTACTATGTGACATGAAAAATTGCAGTACTATGTTATCAAAAAGTGTCAGAAAAGGCTTGGTCTTCAAGTGGTTAGAAGAGTGAGTGATGTGTGGCATAAACTTCTAATGCTGGGTATAAAATGCCCCCACCCTCAAAACGACCCCTTTTTGGAAAATAGACACCCCAAAGAATTTGATAAGCCGCACGGTGAGTATTTTGCAGATTTCGTTTGTTGCCACAAGTTTTTGGAAAATGAAGAAAGAAAACAAAAACATTTTTTTTTATTTTTTTATTTTTTCAATTTCAAGACCTTGTGAGAGGAGTTAGATCTCTTTTTAAATTTCTTGGGGTGTCTACTTTCCAAAACGGGTCATTTGGGGGGGGTTATCCTGGCATTTCAGGGCCTCCGAAACTGTGATGGGTAGTGAGGAAGTGAAATGGAAGTTACACACCTTCAGGTTTTCAAAGTGGTCATTGGATTTCAGGCTCCTGTATGTGGCTAGGCTCCCAAAAGTCTCCCACACGTGGTATCCCCATACTCGATATAGGTAGCAGAATGTATTTTGGGGTATAATTCATCATATACATATGGCTTGTGTGAAAAATATATCATTTAAATTACAACTTTGTGTAAAAAAGAAATGTTTTTGTCATTTTCCAAAAACTTATGGAAAAAAAAATTAAATCTTTCATATGCCTCTCAGCAGATAGCTTAGGGTGTCTACTTTCCGAAAAGGGGTCATTTGGGGGTGTTTGTACTGTCCTGGTATTTTAGCACCTCAAGAAATGTGATGTGTAAATTCCATTATCTATACCATAGTTTGTAGATGCTATAACTTTTACTCAAGGCAATCAATATACACTTATTGGGATTTTTTTAACCAAAAACGTGTATCAGAATACATTTTTGGCCTAAATTTATGACAAAATTTTAGTTTTTTTGGATGTTTTTTATGACAGAAAGTGAGAAAAGATCAGGTTACTTTTCTTTTAAAAAAAAAATTTTTAAACTTTTTTTGTTTATAGCGTCAAAAATAAAAAGCACACAGGTAATCAAATACCACCAAAAGAAATCTCTATTTGTGTGAAAAAAAGGACATAAATTTCATTTATGTACCGTATTGCATGACTGCGCAATTCTCAGTTAAATTAGTGCAGCGTTGTATAGCAAAAAATGGCATAAATTGCAGTATCTATAGCATAGTTTTTAGACGCTATAGCTTTCACACAAAGCAATCAATATACACTTATTGTGATTTTTTTTTTTTTTTGCCAAAAATGTAGCAGAATAGATTTTGGCGTAAATTTATGACTGACTTTGAGTTTACTATATTTTTTATAGCTGAAAGTAAAAAATATTGTTTATCTTTAAAATTTTCAATCTTTTTTTTGTTTATAGTGCGAAAAATAAAAAGCGCACAGGTGATCAAATACCTCCGAAAGAAAGCTCTGTTTGTGTGAAATAAAGGACGTAAATTTAGTTTGGGTACAGCATTGCATGACCCTGAAATTATCAGTTGAAATAGTGCAGCGCCGAATAGCAAAAAGAGGCCTGGGGGGGTAAATCCTCTGGATAGCAAGTGGTTAATACATTCCGTGTCAAAATGCTTGTGTCTTCATCCAAAGTGCAGTACTCATGTGGTATCCAAATGTTCTTATCTAATGGTTCCTTACTAAGTGAACTCTCCAATTCACCCAACATCTCCTCCCGTACGTTATGTATCCAATCTGCAATTTGCGACAATAACACCGAATTATAATATCTCTCATATTTAATCCTTTTTTTTTTTTATTACTGCATAAAACTTCATATTCAACTCTTAGTTTTTTATATTAGCCCATACATATCTGAGCATTATTTTTTTTAAGGCTCCTAAAAAAAGACCCTGGTAGATACAGTGAAGGAAATAAGTATTTGATCCCCTGCTGATTATGAATGTTTGCCCACTCACAAAGAAATGATCAGTCTAAAAATCAATTGGTTGGTGTATTGTAACACTGTGAGACAGAATAGCAACAAAAAATTCTAAAGAAATGCATGTCTAACAAATTATGCACTGATTTGCATGTTCATGAGGGAAATAAGTATTTGATCCCCTATCATTCAGCAGGATTTCTGGCTACCAGGTGTCTTTCATATAGGTAACAAACTGAGATTAGAAGCAGTCTCTTAAAGGGAGTGCTGCTAATCTCATTTTGTTACTTGTATAAAAGACACCTGTCCACAGGAACAATCAAACAATCAGATTCCAAACTCTCCACCATGGCAAAGACCAAAGAGCTGTCCAAGGATGTCAGGGACAAGATTGTAGACCTACACAAGGCTGGACTGGGCTACAAAACTATCGCCAAGCAGCTTGGTGAGAAGGTGACAACAGTTGGTGCAATCATCCGCAACTCAATCCGTCTCCCTAGGTCTGGTGCACCATGCAAGATCTCACCTCGTGGAGTGTCAATGATCATGAGAACAGTGAGGAATCACCTCAGAACTACACGTGAGGATCTTGTCAATGATCTCCAGGCAGCTGGGACCACAGTCACCATGAAAACAATTGGTAACACACTACGCTGACGAGGATTGAAATCCTGCAGTGCCCGCAAGGTCCCTCTGCTCAAGAAAGCACATGTCCAGGCCCGTCTGAAGTTTGCCACTGAACATCTGAATGATGCAGAGGAGGACTGGTTAAAAGTGTTGTGGTCAGATGAGCTCTTTTGCATCAACTCAACTCGCCGTGTTTGGAGGAGGAATGCTACCTATGACCCCAAGAACACCATCCCAACTGTCAAACAAGGTGGTGGAAACATTCTGCTTTGGGGGTGTTTTTCTGCTAAGGGGACAGGACAACTGCACCGCATCAAAGGGGCAATGTACCGTCAAATCTTGGGTGAGAACCTTCTTCCCTCAGCCAGGGCATTGAAAATGGGTCGTGGATGGGTGTTCCAGCATGACAATGACCCAAAACACAAGGCAACAAAGGAGTGGCTCAAGAAGAAGCACATTAAGGTCCTGGAGTGGCCTAGCCAATCTCCAGACCTTAATCCGATTGAAAATCTGTGGAGGGAGCTGAAAGTTCGAGTTGCCAAACGTCAGCCACCAAACCTTAATGACTTGGAGAGGATCTGCCAAGAGGAGTGGGCCAAAGTCCCTCCTGACATGTGTGCAAACCTGGTGGCCAACTACAGGAAACGTCTGACCTCTGTGATTGCCAACAAGGGATTTGCCACCAAGTACTAAGACATGTTTTGTAAAGGGGATCAAATAATTATTTCTCTCATGAACATGCAAATCAGTGCATAATTTGTTAGATATGCATTTCTTTTGAAATTTTTGTTGCTATTCTGTCTCTGTGTTACAATACACTTACCATTCGATTTTTAGACTGATCATTTCTTTGTGAGTGGGCAAACATTCAAAATCAGCAGGGGATCAAATACTTATTTCCTTCACTGTATATTGCATATTACATTTATATAAAACTTTTGGTACTGTAATCTTAATAGTATTTATCCGACCTATCCAGGACAGCATTCCCATGGAGATTTTTCTCAAATTATCCTTTATCTCATTTATTAATGGGATATAATTTATCTGATATCGATTTTTTATGGGAGATGTTAATTTTATTCCCAGATGCTTTATTTCTTTTTCCCTCAATGTAAAAGGGAATTCTTTTTGAAAGATTTGTTTCTCGGCCTTTGGGACATATTTAAAATCTCAATTTTTTAGGGGTTAAATTTCAGAGTATAACTCGCCGTATCCAATAATAACTCCATTAAGTTTGATAGTGTTAATCTAGGTTTGTAATATAAAACAGCATATCATCTGCATATGCTGCCACTTTATGCTCTATGTCCCCTATCCTCATTCCTTTGATGTCTACACTATTTCTTACAGTTGCTAATAGCGGTTCCAAGGAAATCACGAACAGCAACGGGGATAGTGGACGTCCCTGTCTAGTTCCATTATACATCCTAAAAAACTTTGATAATGATCCATTGACCTTCACTGCGTCTGATGGATTGCTATATAATTTTCATCTACCACATCATTCTGGGCCCAATTCTTTAGCGTGTCTATCATAAATCCGCAATCTACTCTATCGAAGGCCTTTTCAACATCCACCGATAATATAACCCTCGGTACCGCTCCTTTTCCACTCTTTTGCAGGATAAGCACTGTTCTTGGTCCATTATCCCTTCCTTCTCTGCCTGGGAAAAATCCCATTTAGTCTAAGTGTATTAAATCAGGCATTAGTTCTTTCATCCTTGTTGCTAATATGTTCGCTAATACCTTCGCATATAATTTTGTATCGACATTCAACAAAGATATAGGTCTGTAACTGGTACACTGAGACCAATCTTTCCCTTCTTTGGGTATTGCTGTGATATATGCCTGAAATGACTCCTCCCTCATCTCTGTCTCCTCTTCCAATGCATTCATGTATAAACACAGTTTAGGGACTAGGTGTTCTTTAAACTTCTTATAATATCCTACAGTAAATTCATCAGGGCCGGGGCTCTTACTACAGCTGTACTCTTCAATGCTAAATTGACTTCTTCTCTTGATATTAATCTATCTAAAGCTGTCAATCTAGCTTCATCCAATCTAGGTAGACTGACCTCGTTTAGATTTATTTGTCTTTTCCCCCTTCTCTCTTCCTCCTTCTGGTTCTTAAATTCTGCTCCGTATAGACCGCTATAGTATCTCTGAAATGTGTTAGCGATATCAGTGGTCAAAGAAACCATTTCACCTTTTTTCGTTTTTAATCTTCTCAATAAAATTCCTTGATTTCTTTTCCTTCAGTTTCTTCATTAGATGTTTTCATGCTTTATTCCCTCACCGATATCTTTCCTTCGAGACCCTATTCAAAATCTTCCTTGTTTCTTGTTCCATGAGATCCTTTCACTCCTCTCGTTTTTATATTATCTCCTGTTGTAAATCTGTATTTTCTTTTTATGTAATTTCTCCAGCTGAAATAGTTCTTCTGTTAATACCCTGATTTTCTCCCCCCCCCCCTTCTTTCTTTTTCTCTGTCCTTATCGCAGTCAGTATACCCACTATATAGGCCTTATGTTTTTCCTATACAGTGGCAACAGAAACCTCCTCGAAATCGTTTAACTTCAAATATTCTATTTCCTGCTTTACTCTTATTTCCGTTTCTGGGTCTTGTAAAATGGTTTCATTTATTCGCCACATGTTTATTTTGTTCTGTTCCCTTCCAAACCGTAGTCTCATTGTGGCAGGTGCATGGTCCGATAAAGATATTACATCTGTTCGTTTTCTCCAAAGACTCTGAGTCTGTGTTCAATCAACATATAATCCAATCTTGAATACACCCTATGGACCGCAGAGAAGGTAAAGTTTCTTTCCCTTGGGTGCTTAAACCTCCAAGCATCCATCAGCTGACATTCTTTAGACTCCTATCTCCCTCTCTCTGAGCACATGATGAAGCATCCATCTCTGGATCCATGCAAAAATTTAAGTCTCCTGCCACAATGAGGCTACTCCTTTTAAAGTCTATTAGTTTTCCCAATATGCCTTCCAAAGACACCATCGGATTTCTATTAGGGCAATAGATATTTGCTAAGGTACTCTCCCTTCCCTGCAGGTTTCCTCTCAAAAATAAATAACGGCCTGCTTGATCTGCCAACCTTTCATCCAAAGTAAATTTAATATTTTTTCCAAATCCTATCACCACTCCCTTTGCCCATCTTATTGGAGAGTCTGCATAGTTGGAAGATATTTAGAATATAGCTTGACCACTTCAATAGGTCGTTGGTATATTTCCCTTAAAACTCTGTGTCTTTTTGTTGGAGTGTTCAGCCCTTGTACATTATATGTCATAAAGTTAACAATATTCCTTCCTCCTATTTTGTCTGTTCTCCGCTTTGTATCCCTTGCCAGGGTATATGTAAACAACATTAAGAACAAGAAGACCTTCCCCATTTACTATTCTCTCCCCAACACCCCACACCTTTCTCCCACCATCCCCCCCCCGATCCCTCCCTCTTACCCACCCCCCTCCTCTTGAAAACCCTTAAGACCTATTTTTGGTCCTTGAATCAGCTGTGACCTACTGTCACAGTTGATTCCTTCTTCTGGGTAAGACTCTGAACACACACGCCCTTTCAGGCTCCGGTCTCTCATACTTGGCTCTGAAATTCGGCGGCATGTTTGGCCTCCTTACTTCCCGCCGTGGTACTTCGTCTTCCTCCCTCACCTACCTGATCTTTTTTTTTTTTTCTCCACTCTCTAGCCTGTCTAGTAAACATTTTTTTCCCCATACCTAAGAGCCCCATTTAGCCTGTCCTCGGAGGAAGTGACTTTTATCCCTGAAATATTACAGGGCAAATGTGAGGAGTAAGGCAGTGGAGAGAGAAGAAAAAAAATAAACAAAAAAAAAAGGTAGGGGGTTGGGGAGCACAATACTTGGGTCCGCAACCTCCTATTCCCCTCTCACCTCCCTTCCACAGCCATTCCCCCCCACCCCACCCCATCTCTTTTTGAAACTCGTTGCCATGTCTCCTCTTCTAACCTTACAATCTCTTTCCCCCATGCAGACCACTCACTAATATCTAAGTTCTGTATTTCTAATTTTTCACAAAAGTCGCTTAAATCTTCTGGGAATCTCAGTTTCTCCAGTTTCCTGTCCTTCCACCTAATCAAGCATGCCGGCAATCCCAAGTATAGCGGACATATTTGTCCCTTATCTGATCTAGCAGTGGTTTCAAAGATCTTCTGGCAAGTGTCTCCTGTGATATGTCTGCAAAAATTTGCAAGTTCGTTTCTCCATATTTTATATTTGGTATCCCGCGTAGCTTCTTCCAAATTTCTTTTTCTTCGTAATAATGGAACCTTACAATCACATCACTTGGGGTATCTGATGTAACTCTTTGGGATCTCCATATCCTATGCACTCTATCTATTTTCAGTTGCTTAGTCTCTCCTCTTCCCGTTATTGGGTTAAACAATCTTCATCTGGATTAGAGTAGTATTAAACCCTTAGTGTTCACATTGAGCACCATAATACTCCATGCACACTGGGCGTTTTAGTAATGCTGGTAACATCAACTGTGTAAAGTCACGTTAAAAACGCAAGTTTTTCAGCATTTTTGCATTCACGCTTTTTGCGTTTTTTCATGTTTGCAGGGTTTTTTACCAAAGAAAGTCTACAAACGCTGGTTTGCCACGTTTTGTCGCATTTTTCAGCGCTAGAGTGTTTTTACAACTAAAAAACTCTGCTAGAAACATACTAGTTCTGTTTTTTTTTTCCCAGCCAAAAAACACCCCTGCCAAAAAACATTGATTACAGTCTATGTATGCATGGGCACATAGGATAACATGCTGGGTAGTTTATTGGCTGTAGAAAAAAAACGTCAAAAGCCAAAAACAGCAGCTGTAAAAACGTCCAGTGTGCATGAGGACTCAAACATTCATTAGTAAACAATTTGTTAGATTCTTATCCCAGCATGTGCAGTTTACACTTTCCAGTGCTGCTGGCTCAGGCTCTCTCTCTGTACTGCTTCCCTGAACCTGTTGCTCACTGCAGTCCTCCGTCAGAGTGTAAGCTTGGAGTAGGGGGGAGGAGTAGAAGAGTGCCTTACCATACTAGGCTATAGGGTTGTGTTTTCTTTGATGCACACAGTGTAGAGAGACACATCCCTAGTCTTTGCATACAAAGATGGTTCCATAGGACACTGCAGGAGAAAGGAGTCATCCTGAAACAGGAAACCTGGGGCAGCGGTCATGGCACAAGCTTAGCAGGGACATGGGTAAAGGGGCAGAAGAAATAATTGCCCTTTGTCTGAAAATGCACTTAAGCTGGGTACACATGGTCCCAATATCGGTCGGTTCAGACTGGATATCTCATTCCAAGAGAGAGGACCACTTACTGCCAAGAAAGAAGAAAAAGGACTGGCCTGTAGACTGATAGAAATAGGTAAATACTTTATTGGCCACAGCAAGGTTCAAATATTGCAACCATCATTAATACCACTAAGGGAAAAACAGGAGCAATTGGAAAAGGTTCTATAACCTTTCCTCAAGTAAGCTCAGCAGCCTCTTATAATCCGCAGGTAACTTCATAATTGATTCTTTACTTTAAACAGGTATATAATTTTTAATGCATGTATTTTTTTAACATATTTTTGTACATGTATATAACTTTTAGACATTTCTAGATTCTAAACCTTTTAATTGCTGCTGTTATCAAATGTCAGAATAAAGTTTTTTTTTTATTTGCTGCTTTTTTAATGGACAGGCAGAAAAATGTTTCCCGGAGAAAATGTAGTTCACATCTATGCTGGCTGCATACCTGAACGCCCAGGTATTTGGTCTTGTGGTTTTCTTTTGAAAGGGATAATCTGAATTGACTGATCTCTTCTTCACCAGAGATCATGTGACCAACTTCCTTTTGAAGGGAAGCAGCAGCCTCCAGAAAAAGTATGAATTTCAGCCATTTCAGTATTCTGAACGTGCTTCAAAGAAGCCAACCTTCAATAACTAGTTCCTGCCAAACTGAGTGTTTGCAGAGTGACAAGTTGGGCACTGGTCTGACGGGTGTAAATCTGGGCCAGTCTATAACACCAGATTCATTTTGTGTAAATGTAATGTTACAGTGGATGCAATATTGGGACATTGTATTATTCACTGGGGGGACATTGTATTATTCACAGTGGTTACTCCACTTGTGCCCTGCACAAGTCGACATTAATGGAAATTGCAAGTGATTTTAAAGCAGTAGTAAACACCGCTTGCTCACTTGTACCTACAAGTAAGCTTATAATAAAGCTTACCTATAGGTACAAGTAATATCTCCTGAACGTGCACCATTTAGTCGATATTCACTACTTTTGCAGCCAGTGATGTTACTGGTGCATGTACACTGCTCTCTGAAAGGACGACATGCTGTCTCTTCAGAGCGCTGTGCTGCGACCATGGCTCTCGCACATACATGGGACTGATGTCATCGTGGCTTGGCCATTCAAACAGCTGGAGCCCATGAACCTGGAAAACCTGGTAAAATGGAAGCTCTGTCAGCAGTGACAGCACGACACGGGAGGGCTTCGTTGTAAGGTAAGTCTCATAATGTACTGGCACATTATGACATGAACTTGCACAACTTTAAGTACAAATTCATTTGTAATAAATATATCTCACAACTTAATTTAGCATCAGAAACATAAATATTTAATTGAGATGTTACAGATGAAAATTGAAATATAGGACTGGTAATGTTAATAAAATATTTAATCCTAACTTGCAATTCAAAGTGTTTGCTTTTCTCTTTTTTATGGGGTTATAATCTGCTGCAGTTGCATAGACGACATTAACACTGTACCTTGTCTGATATGTAATAGAATGTCATCTCTGTGTTTTTCTGCTTTTGTGGTTTATTTCTAATATACTGTATAATAAAATTGTCCAGTTACTGAATGTGTGCTACTGTTTATCTTTTTCAGAATGTGCATTTTAAAACCACAGAGATACACTGTCTGAAGATGACTGCACCGCTGTGGGTTGATCTGAAAGTATATGGTTTTTTATAATGGCAAGGCAGGTATAAATATTTGATAATTAAATGGAGATCATTTTCCCATGTCATTAATAATTGACTGAATTTAGATGGATTGAGAGGATATTATAAGGATAGTGTGGCAGAGCTTGCCTTTCTTTTCTGCAAGTAAATCAGTTAAGCAAGCTTCCCTAAGTTAGATAACATGTATCGACTACTAGCTAAACTGTTTAGTGTACTATGTTCTTGTATACTATTTAACTAAACTGAAGTTGAAAAAAATGTGTGTGTGTTAGTAATAATTAAGTATTTTTTTTTCCTGACTCCCTAAATAATTGTATGTTAAAGTAGAACTAAAGGCAAAATTTGTATCCTACCTGTACAGTACAGGGCACAGGACTCCTATTCATAGACAATGGGTTATATGTATGCTACATTCAGGTGATTGGACACTGGCAAACAAAAATTTGTTAGGGCCGGCCCTAGTGAATACTCATATAGTACCTATGACTGAGACGCCTTTTTTTTTTTTTTTTTTTGTAGTGTCCTCAGGTGATGGACCTGTTCTCTAGAGAAGTACTTTTGTTTCTAAGTACTCAGTTTTTGTTATCTGACACTTCTTCCAAGATCCGACTGCTTATTGGCACAGGCTATCTAGCAGTATCCAAATTGCTATCACTCACTGTTTTCTCCAGGACTGTAACTGGACACCATTATGTGGGGACAACCTGTAATGTTTGCTGTGAGCATTGCCATGTTAAACTCTAACCCTGGCAAGAAGTGCAATATGTGTAGTTAGGCATAGGGTGTTATACAGATACAGCACCATGGTCCATTTCTATGGTTCCCAGACACTTAAAAACCCTTTGGGGGTATGTCCACTGTGATGGGTGAAGCCTGAAATTCTAGTAGGCCCAACATTGTGGATAAGGTAAAACAGGGTTTCACTGTATATTAACACCAGTTCCAGGCCCTTAGTAAATGCGAATCATACAATGCAGTTTTATAGGCATAAAAATGAATAATTATTCACTTTAAAGTAGTGCTCCTATTATATTTGTCTTTAGTGTTTTCTCAGCGCAAGCTATTTGACCTTAGCTGTTTTTCTCCTCCTATCTAGACTTGGTCACATAAAGATGAGGTAGCTGCCTCCCAGTTGATGCATTCCTGTCTACTTTTTCTGCCAAAAACACACAAAGCATGTTGCTGCATTCCTGTAATCTACTATGGCGACAGCCACAGGAACATGGTCGATGCCTAGGTTATAGCTATTCCTGTATCCAGACATACAAAACTCCATCCTGTGATTACCCGGGTAGGGATCCCCTCACATAAAAGCCATGTGTCTTTAAAGCTGAACTTTTCTCCATAACAGTCTGATAATAATTGTCATTTTACAAACTAACATACAGTTAGGTCCATATATATTTGGACACAGGCACAATTTTTATACTTTTGGCTATGTATGCCACCAGAAAAAATTAGAATGAAACAATCCAAATGAATTTGAAGTGCAGACTTTCAGCTTTTATTTCAAGGGGTTGAACATAAATACCAAGTTCAAATTTTAGGAACTGCAACCATTGTTATACACAGTCCCTCCATTTCAGGGGCTCAAATGTAATTGGACAAATTAATATAATCATAAATAAAATGTTCATTTTTAATATTTTGTTGAGAATCCTTTACTGGCAATGACTGCCTGAAGTCTGAAACCCATGGACATTACCAAAGACTGGGTTTCCTCCTTTCTGATGCTTTGCCAGGCAACTCTAACTGCAGCTGTCTTCATTTGTTCTTTGTGGGTCTTTCTGCCTTTGATTTGCCTTCAGCAAGTAAAATGCATGCTCAATTGGGTTGAGATCAGGTTATTGACTCGGCCATTGCAGAATATTCCACTTCTTTTCCTTCAAAAGCTCCTGGGTTGCTTTTACAGCGTGTTTTGGATCATTGTCCATCTGTACTGTGAAGTGGCGTCCAATCAACTTTGCTGCATTTGGCTGAATCTGGGCTGACAGTATATCTCTAATTACTGCAGAATTCATCTGGCTGCTTCTGTCACATCATCAATAACCACCAATGACCCAGTGCCACTGGAAGCCATGCATGCCCATGCCATCACACTGTCTCCACCATATTTTACAGATGACGTTGTGTGTTTTGGATCATGAGCTGTTCTAAGCCTTCTCCACACGTTTTTTTCTTCTCGTCATTCTGGTACAGATTAATATTTCATGCGTGTAAAGCATACTTTTTCCAGAACTGGTCTGGCTTTTTTATATGTTTTTTGACAAAGTCTAATCTGGCTTTTCTATTCTTCAGGCTTATGAATGGTTTGCACCTTGTGGTGAACTCTCTGTATTTGCTCTCGTGAAGTCTTCTCTTGAATGTAGACTTGGACAATGTTACTCCCACCTCCTGGAGACTGTTCTTCACTTATCTGGATGTTGTGAATGGGTTTTTCTTTACTATATAGAGGATCCTGCGATTATCCACCACTGTTGTCTTCCATGGACATCCATGCCTTTATGTTGCTGAGCTCACCAGTTTGTTCTTTCCTCAGAATGTTCCAAACTGTCGATTTGCCCACTCCTTATGTTGCTGCTATCTCTCTGATGGATTTGTTTTGTTTTTGAAGCCTTACAATGGCCTGTTTCACTTGCATGGACAGCTCCTTTGAACGCATGATTTAGGTTCACAGCAATAGATTCCAAATGCAAATACCACACTTAGCATCAACACCAAACCTTTTAACTGCTTAATTGATGAAGAAATAACGAAGGAGTAGCCCACACCTTGCCATGAAACAGCTTTTGATTCAATTGTTCGTCTACTTTTGGTCCCTTGAAAAAGAGGGGATGGCTACTCTTAAGAGTTGTAATTCCTACACCCTTCCTCCAATTTGGATGTACATACCTTCAAAGTAAACCTGAGAGTGTACACTTTCAGCCCATATCCATTATATAACTATAGCATGAATACGTTTTGGTAAATACCTGAAAAAAACTAAAATTGTCTCTGTGTCCAAATACATATGGATCTAACTGTATATTCCACAATAATAATTATGCTTCAAAAATTTGTGTGTGCTGTAAATTGCTTCCAGCGTTGCCCCTGTTCTTGCTGGAGGCCACCATTTTGTTGAAGCCCAGAGCAGTCACTTCCTTATTGGAAACTTGGCCTTGATTGTATGTCTTGGTTTAGCTAGAGAGAGAGGCTTACAGATGCTTTACAGTGCTGAAGTTCACAGGCTGCCCATGATGGAGAAAGAGAGAAAATACCAGGGAGATAGATAAGAGGAACTTTGGGTCTCCCTGGCAGCACAGTTTGTCCTGTCACCCCTGCAGCTTTTCTTTTCTCCTTGCCTAATCTGTGTTCCATCAGTACAGTCAATTTCATTCCTGTTGCTTTCTTCCCCCCTTTAAGAACAGTGGATCTTAAAGCTGTCAGCTGATCGGACTGTAATGGCTCTGATTTTAGACACAGTGCAGAGAATAGAGAGCAACTGAGCATGTACAGAGCAGAACGAGACAGTGCACTACTGGAATTTAAACAGTATAGACACTTATTTTTAATGATTTACATAGCTATGCCTGCAATAGAAGCCAGTCTGAAGTAATCTATAAGGACTTCATTTTCTGAATGAAGTTCCACTTTAAGTGGCCGGAGCTGGCAGGACCATAGGCAGACCATTTCTGTCTATGGGGAACGCAGCCGCTGCACTGACACAGCCGTTACCTATGCAAACAATGTGCATTCTGGAGCATTCACCCTCATGGCTGTCAATTTGGGGCGAATATGTGTGTCACAGCTTTTTTGAGATTAGAGGAATTTCTGGTATCAGATATACAAGAGGCCTATGTACACATTCAACTTTCCCTTACACTTGCTGCTTTTTGCTGTGGGAGACCAGAGCTACCATTCAGGCTCTCCTCTGCTCGGTTCCATCTTCTATGGATCTAGGGCATTCACGTCACAGGTTACTCTAATGAAGAACTCCTAAGCCATAATGTCCACATGATGATTCAGTTCCTTCAAACATTTGGCTGAGTAATCAACTTTCCAAAGTATTCTGGAGTACCTGGGTCTAGTCTAGGACACTGTCCAAGCCAGAATCCTCCTACCTCAGGAAGAAGTTGCTTACCTAAGGTACCACATGTGGACCCTTGAGTCAAAATGGCACCCTATCAGTTTGCATCTGCATGAGGGTTTTGGCTCTGATTGTTGTCTCCTTTTTGAGGCAGTGCCCTTAACCCAGTTGTTACTTCAGACTTCTTCAGTCCAATATACTCCACGAAGTAGCGCAAACAAATCCAATTTCTGGATTGCCCAGAGCTTCTATCCAATCAGACAGCTCTTCCTGGCATGGGGGATCTCCAATTCTCCAGAAAACTGTTCCTTCACATCCCCAGGAAGGTGGTGACGATGAATGCCAGCCTTACAGGATGAGACAGTCGACAACTCCCTAACTGTACAGGGAACATGGTCCCCAGAAGAGTCAAAACTCCTCATTGGTATTCTGCAACTGGGTATCATCAGATTATTTTTTTCAACACTATATTTCTTTGTGCAAAGTCATCCAGTCAAGGTGCGGTCGGACAGTGCCACAGCAGTGGCTGCCGACCTAAACCATTAGGGGGGCACCAGGAGTCAAGCTCTCCTAAGGGAAACAAGTCTGCTACTCTCCTGGGTGGGAACTTACATTGAAGCTATCCACACCCCTGGATTGGACAATTGGCAGGCGGGCTTCCTAAGCTGTCAACACAAAGACCCGAGAAAGTGGTCTGTACACCTTGAGATCTTTCAAAATATTTGTCAGTGGAGACAAAGTATATGTTAAAAATATCCTGGTCTCTAGGTTCAACAACAAGCTGATCGAATTCATAGCCAGGACCAGGGATCCTTTAGCCTTCGCAGTAGATGCTGTGGTGATTTACTGGACTCAAATCAAACTTGTGATTCTCATTACACAAAATTGGCCCAAGGTCCCCTATTTCTTCCTCTTTCTCTGTTGGCTTTAACAGCATGATGCAAAGACAGAAGTCTGGTCCTGAGTACCAGCGACAGGTTTCTGCTTTGTCTGTTCACTTCTAGAAAGCTGTAGCCTCATAATCACTAATCAAGACTCTTCAGAGTTGTTCATGTAAATATCCCAATTTGACCTTCTGTGTCACCTTGGGATCTTAACCCGGCGCTCTTTGTTCTTTGGAGGTTTTTCTTTGTATATATTAGAAATATTCCTTTGGAAGACCTCACTTTTAAGATTGCTTTCCTGGTAGTCTTCACATCTGTTAAGAGCATTTCTCACCAAAATCTTTCTTTGTACTTAAGGTGTGCGCTTCTTTCCTCCCCAGTGAGAACATTGTTCTCCCTCCCATCTGGTCCGCCCCAAAACAGAAGGAAATTGTCCTACACTGCTTGGATGTGCTTAAGGTCTAACCTAGCAGCAGTGGCCTCTGTTTGTAAGACTTAAGTGTTCTACCTGTGGGACATTGTAGAGGGCATCCTGCTTCTTACTACACCCATTGCCAGGTAGCTCAAACAACTTATTTACAGGGCCTAAAGGGTTCCTCCCTTTCCCATCAGAGCTCATTCCACCAGTGCTATTGGGCATCAAGCATCTGTATTGAGCATCTGTATCTCAGATTTGCAGGAATGCCACCTGGTCCCCTGCTCACACTTTCTCCAAGTTCTGCTTTGCAGGGATGAGAAACAGAGATCTCTTAGTAAAACAGCACATCATACACACATTACACATTGGTAGGCACACATTTAACCCTCTAGTCGCCCTTAGATGTTAACCCCTTCCCAGCCAGTGTCATTCTAGTGACCATATAAATTATTACTGATCACTGTATTGATGTCAGTGGCAGTTAGTCAGTTCCTCTCAGCATCAGTTAGTGCCAGATTGCCCTCTGCACAATCGCAGTCCCGTTAAATGTCGCTGATCATAATAGGTTTTTTTCTTCAACGTTTTTGGTCTTTTTGCGTTTTTATATCGCAAAAAAATTCTATAAATACCATTTGGTTACAGTGTTTGCATGACCGCGCAATTACCAGTTAAAGTACCGCAGTTCAGTATATCAAAAAATGGCCTGGTCATGAAGGGGATAAAACCTGGAGCTTTAGGTGGTTAAAAAGATACCATTCAAAATAAATTTGTAAGTAAACATTGTTAAATATTGGCACCCGTAATGCCTTTAAAACATGTAGCAATGGAGTATAAAGTCTACAGCTGTTATTCTGCCTGATGATCATTTGATTTTATTTACTATAATTCCCATCATGCATTGTCCTGGTGTCTTCTGGGGGAACAGGCAGGGTGGGTAAAGTTCAAGCTGGGACTGCTATTTCCATGTGCTTCCTGTTATTGCTGATGAGTCAACTCAGACGCAGATAGACTTCAGAGATAAAACTGGTGATATGATAAATATACAGCTATTCTATACTTTTCATTCCACTAATTTGGGCAGTAATTCTTTCTTTTACACCTCTTCATCTATGTATTTCCTTTTTTTTTATACTTCTCCAAGGAGAGACTAGTCTAAAATGTACTTGTCATTCGTTTTATAAATAATATTTACAGTATAAGCACTGTCCATAAAAAGTTATTTACTCTTGTAATTTTTTCATGGTCCGTTTTTTGTTTTTTGGTTTTTTTTTAACACAAATTTACTTTTAAATGTCAGAGTGAAAATTGAATAATGCCTTTGCCACACTCTTCTGGTGATATGGTCCCTTTCAAATGTTCTGCACCAAATGCATAAAATGATTGCCACAGTTTTGTTAACCTTAATGACACATACAGTGGGGCAAAAAAGTATTTAGTCAGCCACCAATTGTGCAAGTTCTCCCACTTAAAAAGATGCGAGAGGCCTGCAATTGGCATCATAGATAGACCTCAACTATGAGAGACAAAATGAGAAAAAAAAATCCAGACAATCACATTGGCTGATTTGGAAAAAATGTATTTGCAAATTATGGTGGAAAATAAGTATTTGGTCAATATCAAAAGTTCATCTCAATACTTTGTTATATATCCTTTGTTGGCAATGACAGAGGTAAAACATTTCCTGTAAGTCTTCACAAGGTTGGCACACACTGTTGCTGGTATGTTGGCCCATTCCTCCATGCAGATCTCCTCTAGAGCAGTGATGTTTTGGGGCTGTCGCAGGGCAACACGGACTTTCAACTCCCTCCAAAGGTTTTCTATGGGGTTGAGATCTGGAGACTGGCTAGGCCACTCCAGGACCTTGAAATGCTTCTTACGAAGCCACTCCTTCGTTGCCCGGGCAGTATGTTTGGAATCATTGTCATGTTGGAAGACCCAGACACATTTCATCTTCAATGCCCTTGCTGATGGAAGGAGGTTTGCACTCAAAATCTCACGATACATGGCCCCATTCATTCTGTCCTGTACATGGATCAGTCGTCCTGGTCCCTTTGCGGAGAAACAGCCCCAAAGCATGATGTTGCCACCCCCATGCTTCACAGTAGGTATGGTGTTCTTTGGATGCAACTCCGCATTCTCTCTCCTCCAAACACGACGAGTTGTGTTTCTACCAAACAGTTCTATTTTGGTTTCATCTGACCATATGACATTCTCCCAATCCTCTTCTGGATCATCCAAATGCTCTCTAGCAAACTTCAGACGGGCCCGGACATGTACTGGCTTAAGCAGGGGGACACGTCTGGCACTGCAGAATCTGAGTCCCTGGCGGCGTAGTGTGTTACTGATGGTAGCCTTTATTACGTTGGTCTCAGCTCTCTGCAGGTCATTCACTAGGTCCCCCCGTGTGGTCCTGGGATTTTTGCTCACCGTTCTTGTGATCATTGTGCCCCCACGGGGTGAGATCTTGCGTGGAGCCCCAGATCAAGGGAGATTATCAGTGGTCTTGTATGTCTTCCATTTTCTAATTATTGCTCCCACAGTTGATTTGTTCACACCAAGCTGCTTGCCTATTGCAGATTCAGTTTTCCCAGCCTGGTGCAGGTCTACAATTTTGTTTCTGGTGTCCATCGACAGCTCTTTGGTCTTCACCATAGTGGAGTTTGGAGTGTGACTGTTTGAGGTTGTGGACAGGTGTCTTTTATACTGTTCAAACAGGTGCCATTGATACAGATAGTGAATGCAGGACAGAGGAGCCTCTTAAAGAAGAAGGTACAGGTCTGTGAGAGCCAGAAATCTTGCTTGTTTGTAGGTGACCAAATACTTATTTTCCACCATATTTTGCAAATAAATTCTTTCCAAATCAGCCAATGTGATTGTCTGGATTTGTTTTCTCGTTTTGTCTCTCATAGTTGAGGTCTACCTATGATGCCAATTACAGGCCTCTCTCATCTTTTTAAGTGGGAGAACTTTCACAATTGGTGGCTGACTAAATACTTTTTTGCCCCGCTGTATGACAGATTTAGTTCTTATTTGCGTCACTTTTACAGTGTGTTGCTTTGGCTGCAAGAAATTCAAAAAGACTTACCCTGCAGTTCATAGATAATGATAATGTGGTTTCTGACTGCTCTCTTCCTCAGGGCATTTGATAGGGCTGTCCTGAAGGAATGTTTTACTGCTGAGCACATCGTTAAACAGTATGCATAGGACCGTCCAGACATAAGCTTTATGATTCCACAAAAGAGCTCTCTGCAGAGGGTGACACTGCTGTCCATATTCAGGGGGTATAAGAAATTTGTGTCACTAAAAATACCTAGAATAATCCCGTGTGATCAACTTCCTACAATGTGGTAACTTGCAGAGTATTCTATTTAAAACAATTAGGCTAGAACACATGGAAATCAAATGACTCATTACATAAATGATTTTTATTTTCAAACGTTACATATATATTTTAAAGATGTGTTCACTGTTCATAGTAAACTACTCCAACACGCCTTCACCTCACCCCTCGGGCCCTTTGAGTGGAGTTAAATTTGTGACCCCCTTGAGGGTCAGGAAAACCAGATTTGATATTAAAGTTCACCTTTTTAAGTAAAAAAAAATAGTAAATGCGCATATTTTTCCAGGTTCAAAATGTGCATTTGTTGTTTTTTTACACAGGAGCCTGCAAAGTTTTGCACCCGCAATTAGTGAATCTTGGGTGCAATGTTGAGCTTCTGCATACTCTTCCTCCCAGCTTTCTGCCTGTACCTTCATACGAACTGTCATTTAAAAAGCTTGAGGAAGTATGAATGGACTAGGAGTCTGCAGAGCCGTGCAAATTTTAAATGTGACAGAGGCTGCGGGGAGAACTCCTTTTCTGACATTTTTTGGTTACATGTAAAAATCAGTATTTTTTTGCTAAAAAATTGCTTAGAACACCCAAACATATGTTTTTTAAAGCCGTGTCCATAGAGTAGGGGAGGTAAACACCCAAAGAGGTGGAGATGTACCTGAACAACATGGAAGAAGTCTAAGATCACCAGGCACAGTTTTGCCTAGTGTCGCCTGATTTAAACCTCGAATTGCCGCACTACCTTGTTGCAATTGCGTGCATTTCATGGCACTCATGGGCTTAAATCAGGTGGTGAGGAGGCAACATATCACATAATAATATGCTTGGATCGCTTTTCAGAAGAGCAGCAATGCCTGCTGCACTTGTGAATGAGCCTTTAGTCTAGGTTCACACGTATGCATTTTCTGCTGCGGTTTGCAGAAACGCACAGCAGTCCATTTAACATGATTTCCTATGGGACAGGTTCATATCTCTGTTTTCACCTGGTGCATTTTTTGTAAAGGGTCAGGGACTTTTTTAAATGCAAAACGTTGTGTTTTTAGTTCTATAGACTTCAATGGAGATGCTGCAGAAAATCATGTCGTGCCTTTTTGATATGGTTTGCGTTTTATTCTGACCAGCAATAAGTTGAAAAAAAACCTCATCAAATGCGGCAAAACACACCACAAAAAGCACTACAGAAATGGATCAAACGCAAACTGCATAGGTGTGAACCTAGCGTTAGGGCTCGTTCATATGTACAGTTGAGTCACGACTTTACAACCCCCAATCCCAACCCCCTTTAGCTGCTAAGGCAGCAGCCAAAAGTGTACACATGCCGCAGCAGGAATTACCTTATTTTTCGCTCCATAAGATACACTTTTTTCCCCCAAAAAATGGGGGGAAATGTCTGTGCGTCTTATGGAGCGGCCGGCCTGGTATTCCCCCCATCGCCGCCGCCGTGTTAGAATACCAGGCCAGCCGCTTGGCTCTACTTGCAGAATAACCTGCTCCTCGGTCCTACCTGTTCCTCTGTCCAGGGGTGTCCTGCTTTCACCGGCCGTCTTCTCTCCCTCGTGCCGGTATCTTCATTGTGGGCACCCGGCTGTGACAGCTTGCGGTTTCACAGCTGAGTGCCCACTGCGCATGCTCGAGAAGCGCTGCTCTTTGTGAATGGCCCCCTAGTCTTTTGAGACCTGTCGTGTCCCACAAGACTACGGGGAGGAAGGGGAGAGGACAGCTCCGCAGAAGCGGGTACCTGTCAAATTCAGGGAACCCGCCCCCTCCCCAAAGGTCTGCGGTCTCATACTACATCTCCTGTACTACGTCTGCAGTCTCTGGTTGTCTCCTGTACTACTATGTCTGCAGTCTCTGGTCATTTCCTGTACTATGTCAGCAGTGGCAGTCCATTGGTTCAGAGTTTTTTTTTCTTGTTTTCCTCCTCTAAAATCTAGGTGCGTCTTATGATCAGGCGCTTCTTATGGAGCGAAAAATACGGTAACCCCCCCGTTGATTTCAGTGGGTGCTACAGCCAGTCTGCCAACACAACGCTGTCTGCTTTAACCCCTTGTTTGCTGTACTGCACAAGGTTGCAGGGCAGTTGTAGAGTGGCCTCATTAACTTGAATGGATCATACATCCACCAACCATGACAGGGCTTATAACTCCTGCTGTGGCTATGACCTGCACACCACTGGCAACTGCTAAAGCGGGTGCAGTTGACTGATGTGAATGTACAATATACACTGCTCAAAAAAATTAAAGTAACACTTTGAAAACACTTCAGATCTCAATGGGGAAAAATCTCATGCTGGATATCTATACTGATATGGACTGGGTAAAGTGTTAGGAATGTAAGGATGCCCCGCCGTTTGATGGAAATGAAAATGATCAACCTACAGAGGACTGAATTCAAAGACACCCAGAAAATCAAACTGAAAAAAGTATGCAGCAGGCTAGTCCATTTTGCTGAAATTTCATTGCAGCAACTCAAAATGGTACTCAGTAGTTTATATGGCCCCCACGTGCAAGCCTGACAACATCGGAGCATTCTTCTAATAAGATGACGGATGGTGTCCTGGGGTAATTCCTCCTAGATCTGGACCAGGGCATCAATGAGCTCCTAGACAGTCTGAGGTGCAACCTGGCGGCGTTGGATGGACTGAAACATGATATCCCGAGAGTGTTCTATTGGATTTAGGTCAGGTGAGTTTGGGGGCCATTCAATGGTAACAATTCTG